>NC_138042.1:4014013-4106513 GCF_964106645.2 Podarcis pityusensis
CGCCCCTACCTATCGCGGAGCTGCGTGGACGACACTAACCTCTACTCCTACGTCGAGCTGCCCCTCGAGTGCCGGGACGCAAAAGGGCAGGTTTACAATCTGGCTCAGGCTGGGCACTTGGCATCCGGCTTCCCTGGGGACGAGGCAACCCTCTTTGTCGTTTCAGCCGCTGGGCAGGGCTCCACTTCCTCCCCGACAGCGCAGACAGCTTTGTGCTCCTACAGCTTGGGCGAAGTGAACGCAGCCATGGAGCAGACACGGCGGCTGTGTTACACTTCGGCTGGAATTGGTGCCACAAATGAGCAGGAGGCCGCCATTGAATATGGGGTGACCTCCCGCTGCAATTATTTGCCTAAGGTGAGAGAGAGGATGGAAGTGATTGCCTTCTTTCCATGGGGGAAGAGGCAGGAGGCAGTAGAAAGGCTTCCCTAACCCAGAGGTGGCTGCATTCCAACCTTTCTGTTGATTTCCAGGAGTCGCCAGAGTCTTACCCTTGTGGGGATGAGCACACACCTAGTCCCATTGCTAGCCGGAAGCCACTGGTGGCCGAGGCTCTTCTAACCACCATGCCAAGACTGACAGCCGTGGCGGCCATGATAGAAGCAGGTCATACCATCGCCTTCCTTGGAGATGGTGTTGGGCAGCTGCATAAGGTAACGGGCGACGCAGTGACAATAATCTGAGCTGTCTGCTGTATTCCTGCTGTGCTGCTGATAGCTTCCACCCAGGTGTGCACCTGCTAAATGGGTGTTTGTGTTACTGTTTTCCTCCTCCCCCCTTATATATTTGTTTAAATTTATTTAGCCCATATTTCTGCATAGGTGGTTTCGTTTTTATTTTGGGTTCATCCTGTGTGTGGCAGGATCCGTAGGATGATTTGGAGTGGAGAAGCAGCAGCAGCAGCAGCAGAGGGGAGCAAGAGTACCTGCAGCTGCTTCTGTGCTCCAAATCACTGCTTCCCAAAGCTGTTCTTCAAGGAAAATTAAAAAGAGAACTCGTGTGCTTGTGTTCACATGTTTTCATTCATATTTGACTTATTGCTTACTCACTTCAGTGTAGGCAACTTGGTCTGTCTGGATCCATGTTCTCTACATTGACTGGCCTTGATCTTGAGGAGTTCAGGCAAGGTGGTCTCCCAGCCCCAGCTGGAGATGCTGAGGATTTAACCTGGGACTCTGCATGCAAAGCAGTTGCTATCCTACTGACCTATGTCCCTAAGTCTGTAAGCGAATCAAGAATTAGACCCCAAACTGCGTGTGCCTTTTGATCTTGCTTTAACTTCTTCAATATCCTAGAAGGGAGAGGTACAGAGGGAAGGCAACTCCATACCAGAAGTAGATACATTTCTGCAGTTTGGAGTTTTCAGACCTCTAATTATGCCTCTGATCCACATGTGTGCAGAGCTTGGTATAATTTCTTCAAGGTCTGGACCTCTTTTCCTCCAAAGCGCTCCGAGTTTGAGACTCTGAATAAGTTAGCATCTGTGTGTCTTAATCCCACAGTACAATTTATTTGCATAGGCTTGGGAGATGCCTGCTACATGTGTGAGATAAAAAGTGGAACCGCTCATGCTGTTTGCAAGCCGCAAAATTTGGTATTGGTCACTAATTCAACATCCTGAGAATCTCCTCCTCTCTCCCTCCCTTCAGAGCAAGTCTCTAGCTATATTGGTGCAGAAATAATTGTTTAAGTAGGTGGTTGATGCCTAGTGATGCTTCTGAAACCAGAGAGGAGACAAAACTAGTGTAAGGATTGGTCACTGCTCTTTCCCATGAGTAATAGAAGCAAATTGTAAACCTGTGCAGGCAAATGAAGCACATGCAGATCGGTTTAAGTTTTGTAATTCCTTTCAGATTATGGAGTATAGCTGTTTGGAGTGCAGAATTAGTTCACCCCGGAGCAGAAATTTAGCTTTTAAAAAATGCAAGGTGTGTCTGGCATATTTCCTTCTCCTCCCGAGTCTGAGATTCCATTTTCCCACAAATTAAAGACCAAAAGAATATTCTACAGAGAGGGCTGATTTGGCACATCCTGCCTGTAGGGGTAGGACTGGGTTTGATTTTGATTTTTAATTGCATGTTTCAAGCCGTTTAAAATTGCATGTTTCATGTGTGCAGCGCCAGCACCTGCTTCCAAGCAGGCTGTCCCTCCCTCCCTCTTAGTCTAAACCTGAGACCTACTACACTGTACAGAGTGGAGGCTGTTGTGTTGCTTATGCTGGAAGCATATTGTAAATTTTCTTGCATTGGGATGATTGCTGCTTCTCTTTTGCCATATGACAAGGAAGAGCTAAGAGTGGAGGATTTTTAAAAATTAATCTAAGTGTATAATAAGCAGTTTCTCCAAATGCGTCACAGAGCAGGAAGCCCCATAAAAATTCTCCTCTCACTAAGAAGGAAAGTGATAGGAGATCCTTTCATGGCATAAAGTATTTACTGCAACTCTTTCAGCTCTGGAAAAATTGCTCTTGATTCCTGGTACTGAGTCTAGAAGAATCTGGAGACTTAAGAAGGCTTGTTGGCCTTTTAGAGTTTTTGCTGTCTATGGCTTTGCCATACTGTATTCTGTCATGCGGTTTCCCCTTTGGACTGGCCACTTACTAAATAATGTTTAGTTGATTGATTTGCCTTTTAACCAATTGTCTGATTTCAACCTAAGTTTTTAGGCTAAAAAAAAGAACCAGTATAAGCATATTGGGGGGGGGGGGCGGTGGGATAATGAAGGAAATGTTAGACAGAACATTACACTTTAGTAAACAAAGGCAGCCATTTATTCCTCCCTCTTTTCTCAGGGAAAACCCACTGTTAGCTCTAAATCAGAACAAATGTCAATCCGGATTCTGGAGGAAACCCAGATTGCTGTTTGTTCTGATTGAACACTGAAGAGGAAGTGAGGACAAACCCTTTCAGTAACAGTCCAGGACCAGCCTAACCTAAAAACATGAGCATGCTTTACTCTCAGCCCCACTGTTCTAATATTGCTGATTTAACTAATTAATTAACTGTGGTTACTAATTTTGCTCACTATAAGGGCCTAGGGCGCAGTGATTGATCCACTATTCATACCAATTGATGCTTGTAGTCCAAGGTTCCTATTCTCTTCCTCTCTAGTAGAACCTCTCCGCATATCCCAAAACACACACACATGTGCCTTCGAGCTAGAATCAGTGGTGCCCAGTGTGTTAGTGTTTTCTGTCCAGGTGAGAAACTGCATCAGTAACATGGGTTAGTTTTCCCGCGTAGTTCCTCAACAGCTGCAGCCTTGCACTGCAGTTTATTCAGGTTTAGGCTGGCGTGCATAACTTTGGACTGCCCAGGGACAGACTTTGGCAGAATTGAGTATCCTGAAAACCTCAACTTTCATTTGTTAAAGCAGGTTTCTAGGCTGGAGCAGACCTGTATCTTAGGGGCAGACCTCCTTGCATTTTGGGGGCTCAATCCTCTGTCGCACTTGGGTGGCAAATGCTAGGAAAGTCTTCTGACTGAGGTCCTGACCGTTAGAATAGCCACTGCTAGATGGACCAGTAAATAAGGCAGCAGCATCATGTGTTCCAGCTGTGGAAGTAGCCATCCGCATCGTTACAAATTTATCTGGTGAAGGTCTCCAAAGCCAGCCTGGCGCCGAGTAGGATTTCCAGAATCCTGTCAGTCATGCTTTGCCCTCCCTGCCCTGCCCTGTGGAGTGGTTTCAGACTGTTCTTTTTTTGTACAAAGGTTGGGTCCTGTGAAAACTCATGGCTGGGAGAAGAGCATTGGCCTGTGTGCTAAGCAGCAAAGGAGCAGTCATTCTTGTCGTACCAAGGGTCCGGGGTGTGTGTGTGCAAGCCCAAGAACAGGGCACAGATCGTGCATGTTCGCCATATCCATTTCCCCAGTAATGAGTCAGCCATTGGCTACTCTCCACCACCCTGTCCTAGCTGGTCTGGGGCGTAGCACCCACACAACTTTCGCTATTGCTGGGCATATTCTCCAGGAACATGAGGGTCCTACGCATGAGCAGCCTGCTGCCAGTTTGGGGTGAGGATGATGCCAAGGGGTAGTGGGTGCTGTCCCATTTGTTCCTTCAGCTTTCATTCATGCTATTTCATGGTCCCATGTAGTATGGATGAAGTTCTCGCTCCTCTGTCACCCCTTTGTTCTCCCATATAAGTTTTTCTGGAGTAGTTTAGGGTTGAAGTGTGTGGGAGGGAAAGGGATATGTGCAAGGGTGGTCTCTGTCTTTGAGTAGAGACCCTCTCCTACTCTCTGCTACCTGCTATGTAGGCTCCCAGGACATCTGCCCCAGGCACTCTGCTTGACTACCAAGCACGGATACAGGGCAGGTTGCCTTCTTTCCAGAAGAGATCCCCAAGGCTCTTGGCTGCTGGGCCCTCTTCTCTTTATCCCTTTCTCTTTCACCTGTTAGCTCAGAAGATGAAAAGCAGAGGTGACTATCTCTGCCTTTTGTTGGGTTTCAGCCTCTCTGATTGTCTTGTTGCTATTTGTGATTGTGTTTTATAATTTTGTTAAAATTAATTGCTTGAAGCTCAGGGGTTGTGCTGTAGTTTTTTCCTTTTTTATTTACTCTGGGTAGTGCTTTTGTGCTTTAACTTGGGAGTAGGGAACCTTGGGCCCTACAGATATTGCTGCGTTACAACTCCCATCATCCTGGACCATTGGAAGGCTGTCCAGCAACAATGGGCGGGGGGGGGCACAGGTTCTCCTCCCCACTCTTTTCACTTTTTTCTTCTTTTGTTGGAGCCACTGCAAATACTTTGATGAGAAACTTTCTCATCAGCATCCCTCTCGGAAGCTTGAGCTGCAGGAGATGGTAGTGGCAGGGGATTGTTGCTACAGTTGTTCCATGGTTCTCAGACGCTAAAGCAGAACTTTCCAAACTTTTCATGTCAGTGACACACTTTTTAGACATGCATCATTTCACGACACAGTAATACAGTTTTACTAGAAAACCGGAGGTTAAACTAACCCTTTTCCAGCCCTGGGTGGAGTGTGGGAACGTTTTTGTGACACCCTTACACACTGCAGCCGCCACACTAATGTGTCGCAACACACAGTTTGGAAAGCTCTGCACTAAAGGCTCTTCCAGGCATCCTTTTTGTAGTGCATTCATGTTAGTTTGTGCTTGTGCTGCTATTGGGGCAATTATACATGATCCTGCTGTCAATATTGTTTACGCTGGTAAAAGTTTCAGTTTCCTGCTGAAATCCTGTAACTCATCCCACAAATGTTTCAGAGGTTTTCTCCCAATGTAATTGTGCTGCAGTGTAAGACTGCCTTTCTAGGTGGCAATAATGTGATAATACTGAGGAGGTTTGACTGAAAAACTAATAAAGCAGGATGGTATGTGGATGGTCCAGTACAGGTATCTTTATCTTATGCGAGGGTCAGGTTCTGGGGTCCATGTGTAAATATAAAATTTCAGGAAGCCAAGGAGCCATTGTCCCCCTGCAGGGTGGAGGGCTGCTTCCTGGGCTCTGGGAAGGGCAGTTACCAGCGCCTTCCCATGACCTTCTTGGAAGTCTTGGTTATCAGGCTTTGGGTAGGAGCCTTGAGGGGAATCTAGGCTGCTGCCAGGGCCCTCACACTGCCTTCCCAAAGTCTGGTAAGCAAGGAAAACCTGCTGGGTGCCTGGGTTGGGGAAAAATAAATACATGGAGGGCGGGGAATGGTGGGCTTACTCTGCTCTCCATTTATTTACTTACTTTTCCTCTCCCTGCGCGAAGCTGAAATCATGTAAGTGAAAGCAGAGTACAGTGCTTGTTACCTGCACACGATCCGTCACTAATGCACTGTTCTGCATGTTGTGGAATAGACCCACCAAATATCTCAAGGGACCCTAAGAATGTGTCCGGTGTCTTTTTCTGTTGTGAACAACCCTGGGATCTTTGAATGAAGGGCGGTGTACAAATTTACTAAATCTTCTTCTTCTTTCTTCTTCTTCTTCTTCTTCTTCTTCTTCTTCATTTCCCCTTCCTTCAAGGATCTCCTGTTTTTTCGTTGCAATGAACCAATGGGGTACAGTTAGCTGAGAGACCATAGTAACAGACCCAAGGTTACCCAGTGAACGTCATAGCTGACAGGGAATTTGAACCCAGGTCTCCCCATCACTCACTACACCGCACTGGCTGTCCAGGGTAGCATGATGTCAGCCAAGACCCTCCCAGACAAGATCTCTCCCACTTGAGGGCAGAAAGAGGTTTCTGGCAGGCAGAGCGTTTGGATGGCTACCCAAGTTTCTCCACAGTCTGGACTCATGCTTCTTAATAGTGCTGCCCTTTGTTTTCTCTCCCTCTGCCCACAACAACCACATTTGTCTATTCTCTTACATTTTCTTGGCTTGATGACTAATCCTCATCTCTCTGTTTTGCCTTTTTTCTGGTTTCATCCTCTCTCTCCCCCCTTCCTTCCCCTTATTCTCAGTTCTGGCGTCCATTCTTCTCCCCACCCCTCACTCCTTCTCATTATCTGTTTTGCCCTTGTTTCTCCTTTTTTACATCCCCCTCTTCACCGGCTTCTGTTTCCTCAATGGATCAGTTTGAATGTGGCATTCAGTTTTTTCTTTTTTAAAAAAGCTTGGCTCTTTCTTATCTACTTTCCCTCTCCTTATTTGCCCCTTAATTGTCTTTGCTCTACAGATCTGGGCTACTTGTTTTTACTTCATGCTGGTGTCCTTTTCTCCCTTTTTCCCGCCCCTTTTTTTCTGGAACTCCCTGTGCCCCCCTCCTTGCAAGTGTCTGAAAACTGATCTCCTCTGCTGAGCCTTTAATCCAGCCTTGCAAATAAGCCCATAAAAATTACTAGCCTGCCGAGCGGCTGGCAGATGAGGGATGGAGAACTCTGTTCTCTCCAGCAGCTTGCTGCATTTCCAGGCTTGGTGTTCTGGGAAGGGCAGCCCCCTTTACTTCTGTGCTGTGTGCAGAGGAGAGAAGGAGCGCTCCATCCCCTCCTCTGCCAGCCTGCTCACTCAGCTGCATAGCATTCCATGTGCTCATCTGCATACAGCTCCTTGTCACCAGTGCTACCAGCTATTGCTTAAATGCAACCCATCTTTAACCTCTGATCTCTGCCTCTTCTCAGTCTTCTTTGGTGTTCCTTTCTTTATAGTTCTGTTTTTGTGTTTGGGGCCTGGCTTTTTTCTCTTAACCTTCATTATTCTACAGTGCCTTCTGTCTATAATTATCACCATAAACATTATTGTTTTATGCCAACAGGCCAATGCAATTGTTTAAAATCTATCTTGAGTAGCCAGTCAACGATTGTATTGTATTTTGTATGTTGCTGATGTTTTGTGAGAGAGTAGTATAGAAATCCTTTTATTTAAATAAATACATTATTCTCCATAAATGAAAGGAGTAGGGCAGGTTTTGCAAAGTAAAGAAATAATAATACAGTAAAGATTTATTCCAGTACCTGACGAATGTTTCTTAGTGCCAAGCTTGGAGGTTATTTTATCTTTTTAGTACAAGAATATGCATAATTCTGCTGTAGCCTCAATCAGGCTTGTGTGGAATCTAACCCAAGTCACCCTTCATTTTGCTAAATTACTCTAAAGTGTCTTAAAATTATTTTATTGCATTTTTATCCCACCTGCCCTCCAAGGAGCTACAGTGGTACTTCGGGTTAAGTACTTAATTAGTTCTGGAGGTCCATTCTTAACCTGAAACTGTTCTAAACCTGAAGCACCAATTTAGCTAATGGGGCCTCCCGCTGCTGCCGTGCCGCCGGAGCATGATTTCTGTTCTCATCCTGAAGCAAAGTACTTAACCCGAGGTACTATTTCTGGATTAGCGGAGTCTGTAACCTGAAGTGTATGTAACCCGAGGTACCACTGTATCCCATAACGTCCCTGTGAAGTCAGTTAGGTGGAGAAAGGCTGACCTGAAGGGACACCATGATCTTCATTGGAAACTGGAGCCCAGAGTCTAACTTTGTAGCCACCACACTGTGTTTAGTTAGCTGTCACATAAAGATTAATGTCCCACATGGTATTTATTTTAAAAACCATAATTTTGTTGGGATCTCTTGGTATGTTAGTCTTTAAAATATCAATACTGGATATGACTTGACTTGGGGTGCCTACATTTGTGGCTCCGTAGGCATTCCTGAGCTCTTGCCTGCGTAGTTTTCTACACAATGGCCGTCTTGCGTAACCATGGCCCACATCTCTGCTAATCTGTTTGCCTTCTGCAAAAAACACCCTCTTCGGGTAAGATTACTATCACTTGGAAGCTGAGTGGGAGGAGAAGGTAGTAATCAACATTCACCATTTTACACCCCAGAAGGACACTTCCTTCAAAGAACTGCATTAACAGGGAGTATCAGTGCTTTCAGAAACTATTGCATCCTCTGTGAAATAAGCCATTACTCCGCAATTGTATCTCTTGCTACACACCTTTTTAGCATTCTTTTGCAATCAAAGGGAAACACCTACCATGCTTAACAACCTGGAAATCTATGGTCAGGAATGTGTGTGGGCATCCAGAGCTGAGTAATAGCCAACATTCGCCTACCAATGCAGCTTCAGTCTGTATTTATGGCCACCATAGGCTTGTCCCCTGTATCTTGCAGTGTCTGTAGATCAGAATCTTGGAAGATTAGCCCTATAACTCGGCAGCAGGCAAATCTAAATTTGTCAGACTAACTTCAGAATTGGGGAACCTGTGTTCCTTCAGATTGTTGCTGTACTAATGCAAGTTCCATAATCCCTGATCAAGAGTCACACTGGCTGAGTGATGGGGTTGGACAACAACATCTGGAGGGCCACACAGGTTCCCCATTCCTACACCATAGCAAGGCTGCAGCCAGATGAAAACAGAGAATGTGTGAAGGGCTGTAGCTCCATAGTAGAGCTGAACCCAGGGATGAATGCATAGAAATCACTTGTATGCTTAAGTTCCTGGGTTCAGTCCTTGCTGTCACCAGTTAAAAGGATCCCGGACTGAAGGACTTAGAAAGCCACTTCCAGTGGAAATGAGTTTCCACTCAAAAGATGGATAATAATTTCTGATTTTGTAGAAATTTGCAAAGAACTAGTGCCTGGATATGCTTTTTCCTCCTCCCTCCTCCTCCCCTTTTCTTTTGTGTCGTGTCTCTTAGATTGTGAGTCAGAGGGCAGGGTCTCTTTTGTTAGCAGTCTTATGTAAACAACTCTGGGAGCCTTTTCAGCTGAAGAGTGAAAAGTGCTTTAAATAAATAAATGACTTTTCCATGGTGTTCCTATCTAGTATTTGTTTAGTGGTCAATCCTATGCATGTTTACCCAGAAGTACCGTATTTTTCGCACCATAGGACGCACCGGACAATAGGACGCACTTTGTTTTAGAGGGGGGAGAACAAGAAAAAAAATTTCTCCCCCTCTCTGCCCAGCGCCCCTTCAGCGAAGTGGCAGGAGGCGCTGCGCAGAGAGGGGGAGAACTTTCCCCCTCTTGTTTTCCCGCTCTAAAACAAGGTGCCGTTTAAGGTGCGTTCAGGCGGCTACCTTGGAAGCCTGGAGAGCGAGAGGGGGCGGTGTGCACTGACCCCTCTCGCTCTCCAGGCTTCAGGTTCATTTCGACCTGCTCTTTGGGGCTGGCGGGGGGAAGCCCACCACCAGCCCCAAAGAGCAGGTCAGGGAGCAGCGGAAAGGCGCAGCAGAGAGGCTCCTGCCATAGCCGCCTGTCACCTCTCCAGCCGGGAGAGCGCGCGCGGGGCTAAAGCAGCCCCCTGCGACCCTCTCCTGGCTGGAGAGGTGATGGGCGGCTATTGAGGCTCTTGCCATAGCCGCCCGTCACCTCTCCAGCCGGGAGAGCGCGCGCGGGGCTAAAGCAGCCCCCCGCGACCCTCTCCCGGCTGGAGAGGTGACGGGCGGCTATGGCAGGAGCTTCTATAGCCGCCCGTCACCTCTCCAGCAGCCCCACGCGCGCTCTCCCGGCTGGAGAGGTGACGGGCGGCTATGGCAGGAGCTTCTATAGCCGCCCGTCACCTCTCCAGCAGCCCCACGCGCGCTCTCCCGGCTGGAGAGGTGACGGGCGGCTATGGCAGGAGCTTCTATAGCCGCCAGTCACCTCTCCAGCAGCCCCACGCGCGCTCTCCCGGCTGGAGAGGTGACGGGCGGCTATGGCAGGAGCTTCTATAGCCGCCAGTCACCTCTCCAGCAGCCCCGCGCGCGCTCTCCCGGCTGGAGAGGTGACGGGCGGCTATGGCAGGAGCCTCAATAGCCGCCCGTCACCTCTCCAGCCGGGAGAGGGTCGCGGGGTGCCCGCGCGCGCTCTCCCGGCTGGAGAGGTGACGGGCGGCTATAGAAGCTCCTGCCATAGCCGCCCGTCACCTCTCCAGCCGGGAGAGCGCGCGCAGGGCTAAAGCAGCCCCCCGCGACCCTCTCCTGGCTGGAGAGGTGACGGGCGGCTATAGAAGCTCCTGCCATAGCCGCCCGTCACCTCTCCAGCCGGGAGAGCGTGCGCGGGGCTAAAGCAGCCCCCCACGACCCTCTCCCGGCTGGAGAGGTGACGGGCGGCTATGGCAGGAGCTTCTATAGCCGCCCATCACCTCTCCAGCAGCCCTGCGACCCTCTCCCGGCTGGAGAGGTGACGGGCAGCTATGGCAAGAGCCTCAATAGCCGCCCGTCACCTCTCCAGCCGGGAGAGGGTCGCGGGGTGTCCGCGCGCGCTCTCCCGGCTGGAGAGGTGACGGGCGGCTATAGAAGCTCCTGCCATAGCCGCCCGTCACCTCTCCAGCCGGGAGAGCGCGCGCGGGGCTAAAGCAGCCCCCCGCGACCCTCTCCTGGCTGGAGAGGTGACGGGCGGCTATAGAAGCTCCTGCCATAGCCGCCCGTCACCTCTCCAGCCGGGAGAGCGCGCGCAGGGCTAAAGCAGCCCCCCGCGACCCTCTCCCGGCTGGAGAGGTGATGGGCGGCTATTGAGGCTCTTGCCATAGCCGCCCGTCACCTCTCCAGCCGGGAGAGCGTGCGCGGGGCTAAAGCAGCCCCCCACGACCATCTCCCGGCTGGAGAGGTGACGGGCGGCTATTGAGGCTCTTGCCATAGCCGCCCGTCACCTCTCCAGCCGGGAGAGGGTCGCGGGGCTATGGCGTCTTCGCTCCATAGGACGCACACACATTTTCCCTTCATTTTTGAAGGGAAAAAAGTGCGTCCTATAGAGCGAAAAATACGGTAAGTCAACTGTGTTCAATGGGCATTATTCCTAGGTAAGTGTATTTAAGATTACAGCCTTTAAATGTTCTTTTGTTGGTTATCAGATGTTATCCAGCAAGTGCTCCCTCTTTTTCTGGATTCTAGGTATCACTTTTACCTTTCTCTTTAAAAGCCTGCAGGCAGAGACAACATGTTTTCTTTCTTTCTTCCTTCCTTCCTTTCTTTCTGGGTGGTGGTGGAGCTTTTTGTCTTTCTCATGCTGCCAGAAGGGCTGGTCTTCCCACTAAGCTGGGGTGAGGCAGCTGCCTCAGGCATTAGATGTTGGGGTGCCATTAAAGGGAAGCAAACTTTTATTTAGTTTGTAGGTTTTGTTACCATGGGACAGGACAAGGGAATCAGCTGGATTTTTATTTTGTTCTGCCTACCAGTTCCTTTCTAAGGTGCCCTTCTACCATTTCCCTACGGCATCTAAGTTATGTACACACACACAAACACAGAAGCAGGTACTGGCTGCAAAACAAGCCTTGAAGACAAAGTCAATGAATGCAAAAGAGCTACCTGTGCATAAATAGATTTGCATAAGTAACTTTTTGGATAGGCATTGGGACCAATAGAAGAAAAAAAGCAAAGCCACACAGAACCCAAGGCAGAGCTACATAGGATAAGCAGCATGGTGCTGCCCTTCCAGTCTTCTCCAGCCATAAAAAGCCCAGAGCCTCTACCTGGGACTTTACCTGTTTTCAGTGATAACCCCATGTTGCTTATAACATGCTGCTTTGGGGAACCCCTGGCCCTCCAGATGTTGCTGAATTCCCAATTCCCTAATTGCCTAATAGTTGGAGTGGTGGGAGTTGCAGTCCAGTGATACCTGGAGGACACCCCAAAGTGTGAACAGGGTTGATCCTAAACAGGATCCTTTTTTACTGACTGTGGTCAGCGGTGGAACTTGAGGAGGAAGAATATGTAAGTACAAGGACCTACATAGGGTGCTAACCTATGTAGACTATTTCCAGAGGTGCTTAGCCTCAGAGGCCTCCTTGTTGTCATGTGCTTCCTAAACAACTTTTTAATAGGCACTGATAGCCCTTACTCATTGGTCAAGGTTTACCTGAATGGCACCGTGGCAGAAGTCTACAGCACCGTTCCCACTGGCCAGCGATCCCCAGTCAATCCAGACCTGCTACTGGATGGCAGTGGGGCCCACCTGTATGTGATGACGGCCTCCCAGGTGTGTGAGTAGTCATGGGGCACAACCCCCTTTTCCTTTTACTTCTACAGCACTGCTGTTTGTCATCGTCAGTTTGGATGCAGGAAAGTTCTGCATTGTATCTGCTTTTGTTGAGTTTTCATAGGACTCCCCATAAGTTCTTTTCATGTTGAAAACTTACAGCATTGCTGTGCTGCCTTGTGCAAAAAAACTTCGTTATGCGCTCAGAGGTAATCTAAGCCCTGTTACTAGATTATGAAATGGTACAGTGTTTATAACAATCAATCTCCTTTATTGGCATAGAAAAAGTGCATGGATCAGAGCACAACACAGTTAAAGAAACATAGTAGGAGATAAGTTAGGATAAAACTATCCAGACATTGTGAGGTGCGAAAATGGCTTTTAGGACCTATGGTGACATACTCTGGTTTCTCTTCAGATCGTATGGTACAAAGTTGATTGCTACTCGGAAATAAAATTTAACTTACAAGATATTTCTTTTCCTGTATCATATTTAGCTTAGTTCATTGGTGTTGTCTGGAGTAGTAGGATAAGACAATAAGGGTGAACTTTAGTGCCAAACTTCCTGCCCCCTCAAACTCCACTCCTGTTTTAACCATCCTTTTCCTTATCGATACCTTTTCTCTACCACCCCCTTGCCCTTGGCCTAAAACTATTCCGTTCTCAATATATCTGAAATTAGTAGAGGCCGATGCAAAGTAGCCTAGATTCTACTGATGGTGGTGGTTTTTGAGTATATAATGTATGACTTGCCTTTTTCCAACTCAGGTCTCCAAGGTCCCAGTCTCTGAATGCCCTCACTTCCAGGACTGTGCCTCCTGCCTGCGCGCCCAAGACCCCTTCTGTGGTTGGTGTGTTCTGCAGAGTAGGTGGGTCACAGATGAGAGCTAGCAGAGTGTGCTTTATTTCAAATTAAAAGACACGCCTTCTTTTTCTCTGTCTCTAATATAATTGGCTGATTGGCAGGTGTACCCGGAAGTTGGAGTGTGAGCGCCATGAGATGGCCAATCACTGGCTTTGGAGCTATGGAGCTGAGAGCCAATGTTTGAGAGTGGAACAGATGTCACCAGCCAATCAGAGCCGAGAAGAACAAACAGAGGTGAATGTGGAGGGTCAAAGGTTGAAACCTGGGTTGATTGTGATTTGGATCAGGTGGTTATTCACATGTTACTCTCTTAATTAGCATGTGTGTGGAATGAAGCATCTCAGTGTCACCTAGGTTTTCCTCAAACGCACATTGCTCATAGCATGTATATTGACATTGATGCCTAGAGATTCCTTTCCTTGTCTTCATCAAGTTCTGGCAAAGATTGATCCCTAGCTGCTACCGCACTCGCCCCGTGCCTGAGAGGGATCACCAAACATTGGCTCACCAAACATTAATTTACTTAAGATCAGTGCTCTGCTTTTATTTTCAAAGCTGCCCATACAGTTCTCCTAAAAGTAACTTAAGGAAAATATAATATTAAGACCATAAAAAATTAAGCCACAAAAAGTGGCCCAGCCAATTAAGCTACATTCCTATTGTTATGGATTGAAGTTCTCACCCTGGCCCAAAGGAGTATCGTGTATGTAGTTTTCACTCAGGTCCACATCAGTTACTTTAGGCGGGAAACCCTGGCTTGTTGTTGCTACAATGCTGACAGCCAGCTGCCTATAAAAGCAGGCCGGCTGAGCTGTTTGCTGTTCAGTTCTGTTCCAGCTTACAAATAAAGAGCTGCTTTGGAGAAATCGCTGTGTCGTCTGCTATGTCTACCCACAACTTAACACCTATAAAACGATGTGTCTCCTGCTCTGCCCAGGTCTCCATGTTGGTCCCACGTCTCCCTGCACTGGCAGAGGGAGAGCAATACCACTGTGCCTTCGGGAGCCAAGACAGCCAAGCACACCTGCAAGACTCCTGGGTTCGCTGCCTCTCACCTGTTCCCCAGCAGGTGCCACCCACCCAAGAGGGCAAAGGTGAGCCAGGAAAGTATGCCTGACTTCTAACCTTGCAATACAGTGGTACCTCTGGTTACGTACTTAATTCATTCCGGAGGTCTGTTCTTAAACTGAGGTACCACTTTAGCTAATGGGGCCTCCCGCTGCCGCTGCACGCCAGCGCGCAATTTCTGTTCTCATCCTGAGGTAAAAGTTCTTAACCCGAGGTACTCCTTCCTGGTTAGCGGAGTCAGTAACCCAAAATGTTTGTAACCCAAGGTGTTTGTAACCCGAGGTACCACTGTGTTGTAACCTTTACAGCTATTATTTCCCCCAGAAGAGGGATGGTTTTCAGTGGGACAGCATCTCTGGGTTGATGAAGGGCGGTATATAAATTTAATGAATAATAATAATACCGCGATACAGATAAGGAGCATGCCCTTGATCAGTGTGGCTATTCTTCCTTTGAAAATAAAATTGACCCAATATGTAGCTTGTCCCTGATTTCTCCAGAACAGCTATCACTAGGGTTGTCAACATTTCAAGCAATCTCTGCTTCTGTGCCTGTAAAACAGCAGCTTGATCTTCAGCAACTAGCAGGTGCCGCTTTTTGAAGTATGTAAATAAACTTACTGAATGTCTGCTGATCAAGTTCCTCTTAAAAACACAGCAGTAGCCCCCACTTGAAAAGTTGGCAATCTGTTTATTGTTTTCTGCTTCCACTTTGGCTTAGTGCTGACAGTCATTAAAGTAGAATTATGAAGTTACATACATTTGTTAAACTGAAAAAGAAATTGCTTGATATCCCTCCTTTTTAAAAACAAAAAGGATCTTCATATGCAAAAAAAAAAGGGTGTGTGCGCTAAAATATCTTAAGTAATTAATCTATGTGGACTGACCTTGAACATGTGCTCTAGGTGTCATAGTAGGATTACTGTGGGGAATTATATCCTGGTGCTATTCTGTTTTCCAGCAGGCAGTGGGGGAGCTGCGCTTTTGCAAAGTATCAAGCCCAACTGTTGATTCTAATGGCAAGGCCTTAATAAACCTCTGGGAGTTCATGCCCAGAGGCATGTGGAGGCTTTGCTATGAGTGCCATGCTTCAAAGCCAGTCCTGTTCCTTTTGCCAGGGGGTTGTAGGGAGGAAGTGCATCTCCCCTTGTGTGAATGTATTTACAGTGCCCCACATTCTAGGCCAGGTATCCCCAAACTCGGCCCTCCAGCGGTTTTGGGACTATAGTTCCCATCATCCCTGACCACTGGTCCTGTTAGCTAGGGATGATGGGAGTTGTAGTCCCAAAACAGCTGGAGGGCCGAGTTTGGGGATGCCTGTTCTAGGCCATCCATGGACTCCCATGGAGGCTTATAAACCAATCCAATAGGTATTAACTACCCCCCCCCCCAAGTTTTAGATGCTTAAAACAACCCCGAAAACCTTTTGGCAAACGTGGGGCTAGTTCTTATGCCTAGACCAAGGCCTAGTTCTCACATGAGGTGGTCACCTTGTGCCTGGATCTGCCACTTCAGGCTACAGGTTGGAGCAAAAGAAGCTCCACGTAGAAAACTCAGGCACAAGTGTGCTAGTCCCTGACATTCTAGTTTTTTCTGCGGAGGGTTTTTTCCTACGGAATCTCAACTTGCTGACTGAAGTGCTGCAGCCCAGACACAGGTTTGCCACCTTGATAAGAACACTTACTTGATCATCTATTATATTTTTATCACTGTAGCAGAAGGCAGTCCCAGCCACATGTCCTTTGAGTCTTTTTTTAGCTTCGGGCATCGTGGCCTCCCTTTAGTTGCCTTTGCCTATTCTCAAAACTATAAAGCCATCTGAGAAAATGCTTCTCTGTTACCCAGCAACCGTGAAATGCTTCTGGCCTAGATCAAGAGATAATCTCTGAAGGGTCTTCACCAGAATCGCCTAAATGGTGGGGAAAGTCAAGAGGCCATTGGTGCGCATGCATGCTGATGCTGTTCAGAGGGTGTGTGGGGGTAGCCATTCCTCTTGCATTATGTGTAAGTGCGAGGAAAGTTTCTTACTGTGCTTTTTCCCTCCTCAGATCATGTGACTGTGGCGTTAGCCTTGATGTTCCAGGACGTGGTGGTGGCGTCTGTGGGATTTTCCTTCTATGACTGTAATGCTGTGAGCCAACTTGCTGATGCCACCCCGTGAGCGAATGTTGAGTGGGGATGAGGGCATTGGGGGGGGAGGGGGCTGCAGGTTGGATATTGAGAAGCACCTGTAAGATTTTTTGGGAGGGTGGGAGGTTGGAGGGGGTGTAGTACAACTTGCCCTAGCTAGCAAGAAGCTTTTATGTTGAAAACAAAACTGTGTTCACTCTTTGTACTAAAAGGTTGAAATTCTGCACTAAGGAAAACTGAATTCTGGAACTTTCCTATGAATTATGCAAATTAAGCACATGCATATAATTGCTTGTTTCACATAAATTATTCTGTTTCTGAGCAAGGGCAAAGCAGAGATCTAATGCCCCATTCTCTGTTGAAAACAGTCTCACTGAATCTCCCCTAGCCTAGAAGATCTCACCTGACACTTCAAAGCACATTCTTGCTGCCTTAAGCTAGAATCTTGCTTGTTTGTTAAAAAAAAAAATGTTTCACCTCCCTTTCTGAACTTGCTGTCCACATACAGTCCTGTTTAAAGGTCCTTTTCCTTTGAACCCCCCCCCCCTTCTCCCATAGGTGTGGGACATGTGTGGACAGCCCCTGGATGTGTCATTGGTGCCCATCTAGTCACCGCTGTGTCCCTGGAGGGCCCTGCCCAGATGGAGGAGAGGGGCTTGTTTACAATCAGAAGGTGAGTAACTGTATAGCACAGGGGGCAGCAACCTTTTTCAGCCATGGGCCGGTCCATGTGGTGGGCTGGACTATATTTTTGGGGGGAAATGAACGAATTCCTATGCCCCACAAATAACCCAGAGATGCATTTTAAATAAAAGGGCACATCCTGCTCATGAAAAAACACGCTGATTCCTGGACCGTCCGTGGGCCGGATTGAGAAGGTGATTGGGCCGCATCTGGCCCACGGGCGTTAGGTTGCCTACCCCAGGTATAGCAGGTCCCTCCTTACTTTCCAGAATAAATTATGTTCGTGGGGGGAAGAATGGGAGAAATGTTTCTGCATCTAAGCCCTCTGTGTCTCCTAGTTAACTTCTGAAGAGCCCCGTGGTGCAGCTGCCTGCCCCAGTGTGGGGGGCATTGGTGAGACCCACCTGATTCCTGTTGGTGTAAAAATGCCACTGAACCTGGTAGCCTGGAATCTGCACTTGTTGATGGTAAGTGACAAGATTAAAAGTCCTAGAAGCTACTGGTGTGTCTCTGTGTGAAAGGAAACAGGGCTTGACAAGACCTCTTGGGACACAAGGGGCTCTTCATTTCAAAGTTAAAATGCACTTGAGTCTGCCACATCTAAGTACCCAAGAAGCTGTCATTTTTGTATGCATGTTCATAACTTTTAAGGGAATCCGTACCCCAGGGATGAGGAACTGGTGGCCTTCTAGATGTTGTTCCACTACAATTCCCATCAGCTGCAGCCATCACAGACAATAGTCAGACATGATGGGAGCTGCAGTCCAGCCACATCTGGAGGCTCACTTGTTCCCCCAGCTCCTCTGCAGAACGTTATTCCCAAGATTTTGTGGGGAACTGTGGAGGTTTGAACATGTTTCAGATCGGTCTTGCAAAGGAGCTAGGAATTTGAAGACGTGTGCTTGAGTGCTATTTTAATATTTTAAGCCTGGCCTCTCACAGGGTTGTCGTGGGGATTAAATGAGGAGGGGGAGAACCCCGTATGCCACCTTAAGCTCCATAGAGGGAAAATAAATAAATAAATAAGTACCTGCAGCATCATACATACCAGTTATTTGTATGCAAGTCGTGCCTTTGCTGTCCTCTGAGGAGCTTCAGCTTGCCATGACAGAAGTGGTTGGCATTGCCCCTCTGTGTTAGGACTGGCAAACGAAAGGGCAGGGAGAGCAGGACTGAGAGTGAGCAGACTTTGTGGCAGGACTGGGGAAGGAGGGAGCAGGTGTGGCGTGCAGGGCCCTGTCTCACCCTGTCCTCATCCTCAGGCCCCAGTGACACTCTCCTGTGTACTGGAAGTGGAGGGAACCCCGGTTGTGGTTCCAGCATCCCTGGAAGAAGGGGACAGGGGAACATCCCGTCGTGTGCAGTGCCTGCCCCAGGCATATAACTACACACAGCCTGCCCCTGAGCTACATGTCCCTCTCTACATCATGATGGGGGAAGACCGGCGCCTTGACAGCCATGGAGACCTGCATGGTAAGGGATGATAACCTGTGGAGGTTGGATTTTATATGTATGCGTGTGTGTGTGTGTGTGTGTGTGTGTATATATATATATATATATATATATATATATATATAGTTGTGCTTCTGCCTTTGTGTGTGCCACAATTCAACAGGGAGTGCAGAATGTGGTACTGGGTGCAGGATTCAGTTTCATGAAATCCCCTGTTTTTTAAATTTCGAAAGGAAGAATGCAGACTTCTAACCCTTACAGCTGCAGAAAGATGCTTAAACAATTATGCACAGAGCCTTGAAAGCTTGACCTGGGGATGGTAAGATTTTCAGTGGTTGGAGATGCACCTTCAGTGCCCTGTGCAACGCTGTGCCCTTCCCCACCATAACAAAACCAGAAGAAATCAGGCAAAATAGTAAACCCCATGTAAATGATTATGCAGAACAAGCAAATAAATTGCATAGTTGATGCAGGCTGCGCAATTCAGGTTTTCTTGGTGCAATTTCTTTTTAGAAAATCAGCGCAGGGTATACTAAACCCTGGATATGTTCCACCACTACCCTTGAGTTGCTCAAGGCCTTGCAGTCTTGCACTTTCCTGCCTTCCCTGGGTTAGGAATGAACTGTTGCTGGTCTGGAAAAGGCAGTATTAACAGTATGACTTGAATCTGATATTCACTGCTTACCTTCTTGCCTCCTTCTCCAGTGACTTTGTACAACTGTTCTGCTGGCCGTTCTGACTGCAGCCGCTGCAAGGCTGCTCCCCAGCATTTCCGCTGCGTTTGGTGCCAGCTAGGAGAGGTGGCCAGCTGCATCTATGAGGACCTGTGCCCATCCAAAACTGACGTGGCTGCTTGCCCATCACCCGTCATCCACTCGGTGAGGATCAGCACAGTTAGGTCTGCTGCTCTGGTTAACTGCTGGTCCGTTTCTTGGGAAGTTTTTGTATAGAACTTGAGCTGGGAAGCTGACTAGAACCCACTTCTGCTAACTTGGACAAAAAACTGAAACCATTTTGTAAATGACTTGGAGGTTTTTGTTTTTCCACAATCAAGTAGTATATAAAATTTATGAAATAAGCAGTACCAGTGCTTGTTCTGTTCAGATTGCTGATAGTGCACACCACTGAATGCTTCTCCATAGAAAAAGTTTTTCTAAATGTAGAAAACTGACATGTCAGGGAGAAGGGTTCTGGTATAGCTTTCATCCTGACATCCAGTTTTCTGTGAGCAAGAGAGTGTGTGCTGTGAGTATTCAGATATGTGACCCTTGACCTGCAGTGTGAAGTTGTCCACTTAATACCTGCTCAATGGAAACTAGGCATCAGCCTGTACTTGGTTTCTGTGCATCTACTTCCTTCGCAGTCTGTCAACTGCTTGGCAGGGGGTTGGACTCGATGGCCCTTGTGGTCTCTTCCAACTCTATGATTCTATGATTCCAAGATATATCTGGTAGACTAGGTTATTGCCTGAGAGAACTCTTGCTGTAAACCAACTAGTCTCTAGTCTGCTGCCAGTGCTTTTTGTATCTTTTAGTTCAATCTGCATCAGGGAGGACTTGGTTTGGTACTATAATGCCCAGTCTGGGTGCTACTACTAAATGAGGTGTAATGGGTGACCACTGAGAAAAGGGGCCTTCTCAGAATGCCCTCCCCACACAGGTTTGCCAGGCTTTATGGTCTTTTTGGTGCTGGGTGAAGACTTTCCCATAGCCTCCACTCCAGGCTTTTCAGTTGCAAGTTGCTGAATCCACTGAATTTTAGGTCAGTTGTATTCTTATAATGATGCTGTGTTTTCCTTTATGTTGTTTTTTTAGACGTTTTTATGCTGAATTGTAAAAAAACTGGAATCTGTTGGTTGTTTTTTATCCTCACGATTTTTATTATTTTTATAAGCTGCCCAGGGAACTGGGAAATACATAAATGCTGCTAATAAAATATTCCTGTTTTCTAGATTCACCCCATCACTGCACCCTTGGAGGGGGGCCTGACTCTCACAGTGACAGGATCCAACCTCGGCCGTCGCTTTGAGGATGTGGCCAAAACTGTGACTGTGGCTGGACTGCCATGCATCCCTGATAGAGCTCAGTATCTGGTTTCTACCAGGTAAGGAGGCCTGGGAGAAGGGCATGGCTCTCCAGTGTAAAACATTGAAAACCAGCTTTTTATTAAGGGCTACAGAGAGCAACCAATTCCAACCAAGAGAGTTGCGGCTGAGGAAACTATTTTGTTTCACTGGTTTGCATATCAGTTTTATTTGCTATGATGCATGGCAAGCTATATCAGTTGCATGTGTTATTGAATGTTTACTGTGTAGCATTCTACTGATTTTCATTAAATGTGAGGAGTTTGAGCCAGTAGCCTGCTTCATCTCTTTAAAATATTTCTTAGCCTCCTTTCCTTATTCAGGATAGTGTACAAAAGTGAATCAAGCCAACTTACACATCATAATTCACCACAAGGTCTAGCGTCTTGTTTCTTCCCACAGCGACCAGGAGGGCATGGAGGGAGTAGCCCTTTCCCTAGCAACTGACACATGGTGGTTTGATACTTTTGGATTGGGAGCTTCCAAACAGAGGCCTTTATTCATCTATCCTGCTATGGTTTTTTCCTAAGCCTCTTGTAATGCCTACCAAGGTAGTGCCATTCAATGCACCTTGTGGCAGCAAATTCCATAAATTAATTTACATGTTGTTGCCTGTCCTGAACTTGTTGCCAGTCACTTTTATTGGAAGGCACTAAATTCTAGCATTACAAGGGAGCTGGAGAAAACTTATCTGCTCAGTTTCCTTACCTAATCCATATCTTTTTAAGCCTTCATATTGTCTGTCTTTAATCATTTCTCCTCCCTAAACCAAAAAGCCCCTACGCTTTATAGCAGTTTCTCTAGCTTATCTGAATGCTTAGTTTTTTTGAATAGCATTCCTCCTTGCCAGCCTCGAGAGAGAGGCTAGTCACGACTCCCACTTTTCAGATGGAGGGCTGAGGACAAAATAGAAAGCTTGGCCTCGCACCACTCTGAGCTAAATTTGAACTCTGGCCTCTCATGTTCAAGTAAACGCTAGGCACAGGAACTGAAACACATAATGGGTGGTATTCAACTAAGTTTTACTCAGAGTAGACTTGTTCAGTCAGTTTCAACTACCCGGTTCTGTTGCAAGAAGCCAGTACAAGGACTCTAGCTAGCGCAATGGGGCTTCTCCCACACCTCCCCCAGATTAACTCTGCAGGGTCGGGAGAACCCCCCAGAACAGCACATAGGGGAGGAAAAGGGAGATCATTCTATCAGGCAAGCAGAAATGGTTGAGTTTATGGGATGGTCTCCTTAGTGCTGTGTTTTGCTTCTTCTTCCTCTTCTGGCCCACCGGCTCTATCACTTTTGTCCTTGCTCTTCAAAATGTCTGCCATGGACTTTGGCAGGCTCCTTCATGACAGGGCCTTTCTGCTGTTCTCTACAGGATTGTGTGTCATGTTTCTCCTGGAAAGCGAGGCTTATCTGGCCCTGTCCAGGTCACTGTAGGAGACCGTCCGCCAGGGGTTTCTGAGACTCACTTCACTTATCAGGTCAGTATCTTACAAAGGACTGGCGGATGCCCAAGGGGTGGGTCTAGGGAAATACTCTAGCTTGGAACTGGGGGACCAGGCCAGAGATAAGCGTATTTGCTCCTAGTGGTTCCCTAACACTGTAAACTTCCTCCATGTCACTACTACTTGGGAGGGAAACGGGAGGGAGAAGTCAGATGTTGGCAACACACACAAGCATGTCCCATTTAAGCCATGGTTTAGCAAGATATACATGAGCAGGAAGGAGCCCCTGTGAGCCTCAAGCTCAGGGGCTTCTCTCCCACTTCCCTTTCTCCCCTTGCAGCTGGAAGGCGGATTATGGCAACTTCCCACCCCCTTTCCCATTTTCACTGAATCTTGACTTGTCATGTTGCCCAAACCCAGGTCTCTGGTTTATAGGAACCGGCTCCTAGGGGCCCTAGGTCCCTTTGCCACCCCCCAATAAAATATTTGAGGGAGCCAGGCCCTGCAAATTGGATGGGCATTGCCATGCAAATGGTGTGCGTGCACCATGTCTTGTGATTGCTTATGTGAGATGGGGCTTACCTCCCCCCCCCCCCGATATTTTATTCAAGTTGGCACCCCTGCCAGACTCTGGTTAGTTTTAAGAAGCCAGCTTCAGAAATCACAATTGGGAGTTCACTTGTTTTGAAACTGACCAGAGCTGGTCATAAGCCACGACCCCTTGTTCAGGCAACAAGACAAGGCCTTGGAAGAGCAAAATTGAAAGCTGCTGAAGTCCTCCTCCAGGTCACTTGGGGGGGGAATGGTGAAGGGGAGGCTTGTGGCCGCAACTTCCTGCCTGTACGCATAAAGTATAATATGTGAACCTAACCCCTGTCCCCAGGCCTAATGGGTGCTTCTTTCCCCAGGACCCCACCCTTCTTGATCTGCACCCCCAGCTTGGCCCCATGGCTGGGGGCACTCGAGTCACCATCACTGGGGAGGAACTTCTGACAGGCACTGAGATTGCTGCCTACGTAGGGGCGCTGCCCTGTATTCTGTAAGTGGTGTGGCTTTTTTCATCGCCCCCTGACTTTGACCCTCCTCCTCCTCCTCCTCTTCTTTTCTCTACTAGTTTTGCCTCAAGCCTTCACTTAACGTCTTTGCTCTCTCAACAGCGAGGAGCCTGTGCAACCAGGAGCCATCGTTTGTCGTACCAGTGCTAGCCTCAAGCCACAAGAGGTGTCTGTCTGGGTCCAGTATGAAGGGGCTGAGCGCCAGCTGCGGGGCAAGACCTTCCATTACACACCCAACCCCCAACTCACTGCGGCTTCCCCACTCACCAGCTTCCATGGGTAAAAAGAATGTAGGGGAGCGGGAATGATCAGAGCTGTCACCCAGTTAAATAAAATATTGATTCATCAGTCAATTAAATCTACATGAGTTTGCTGCAGTTAAAAAATGTAGTTTTGCAAAAAGACCAAGCTTACTTTGTTTTAAAATGATGTATGCATATACCACAATGCGTATATCTGTGTTTTTCTTTAAGTCTTCCCCTTCTACAAGGAGAGATGGGTGACTGGCCTTGCCATCTTCATTTTTATAACCAAATATATTGAATTGGGATGGGGGGAGAGACATTACAGTCCCAGTGCAAATCAATATGCATGCATGAATGTGCTGGCTATTTTTTATTTGTAATCAGCTCAGCAAGGGCTAAAACGTGAATGATGTTCTGTCAGGTTTGGTGCTAAATTCTGAAAGAGGTGCAGGGGTTTCAGGCTGAATGTTTGCAGATGTAGCTATGGGTCCCTGGGCTTCCTTTAACTTGAGGGGACTCAGTAAAGGAATAACTCAAAGGTTAAGTTTTGAAGGGAGTGAAATTTGGATGTGAGTAGGTGTTTTGGGAGGGACATACCATACCACTGCTCTACCCGGACACTGAGATCCAGTGCTGAGGGCCTTCTGGCGGTTCCCTCACTGTGAGAAGCCAAGTTACAGGGAACCAGGCAGAGGGCCTTCTCAGTGGTGGCGCACGCCCTGTGGAATGCCCTCCCACCAGATGTCAAAGATATTAACAACTACCTGATGTTTAGAAGACATCTGAATAATAATTTATATAATAATAATTTATTATTTATACCCCGCCCATCTGGCTGAGTTTCCCCAGCCACTCTGGGCAGCTTCCAATCAAGTGTTAAAAACAATACAGCATTAAATATTAAAAACTTCCCTAAACAGGACTGCCTTCAGATGTCTTTTAAAGAGAAGATAGCTGCTTATTTCCTTCACATCTGAAGGGAGGGCGTTCCACAGGGCGGGCGCCACTACGCAGAAGGCCCTCTGTCTGGTTCCCTGTAACTTCTCGCAATGAGGGAACTGCCAGAAGGCCCTTGGCACTGGACCTCAGTGTCCGGGCTGAACGATGGGGGTGGAGATGCTCCTTCAGGTATACTGGACCGAGGCCGTTTAGAGCTTTAAAGGTCAGCACCAACACTTTGAATTGTGCTCCGAAATGTACTGGGAGCCAAGGCAGGTCTATCAGGACCGGTGTTATGTGAAGGCAGCCCTGTTTAGGGAGGTTTTTAATGTGTGATGTTTTAATGTATTTTTAATCTCTGTTGGAAGGCACCCAGAGTGGCTGGGGAAACCCAGCCAGATGGGTGTGGTACAAATAAATTATGATGAAGATGATGGTGATGATGATGCATAAGGAGCAGCAGGTGGAAGGACAGAGATGGTTAAGGGAGTCAGGCATCTGAGGAGGAAATGGAGGCAAAGCAAAAGTAGGGTCACACGTGGACCCCTGCAGCTGTGAAATTCCCATGGGAATCTGTTTGGACCTCTGGTCTGAACCAGCAGGGCCGCTCTTATGTTCCTGTGACTGTAGTGCCTGTGTCAAACCCACGGGTGGCATGCCCTCCACTGCTTCAGCCACATCTCACCTTCCTGGGTGCTGTGTTTCTCCAGGGGCGGACGGATCATCTATGTGAAAGGGACTAATTTGGATGTGGTGCAGCAGCCACTCATCAAAGCCATCCTGGAGCCAGAGGAGATGGCAAGTGGAAGCAGCCGGGAGAAAAGAGCCTGCGACTCCTTGCAGGGCCCCCACATCCCACTGACCCCAGCTCCACCCCACCCCTGTGCTGAGGTGGGAGACATGTTGGAGGTGAGTGCAGGGAGGAAAGGAATGCTTTGGCTTGGGAATTACAATTCAGGGGTCTCTCACTCCCTCCCTCTCCCTTCTTGCATCTCCACAGTGTTGGGAGCCTTGTTGCGCCAATTCGTCCACCCTTCTCCTCTGCCCATCACCTGCTGTGCCACCCAATGCCCGCTTCCGACATCTTCGCTTTGAGCTGGATGGACTCCATGTCCCCTTCAGCAATGCCAGTGGGGGCCAGAATTTCTCCTACAAGCCTAATCCCCACCTGCGCTGGCCTGGGCGGGATTCCACTGGACGTCCTTTCAGTCTTAAACCTGGCAATGTCTTGGACATTGAGGTGAGTGGCCATATTAAGGTGAGGTAAGATCTTGGAAGTGGGGAGTGGAGTCCCTAGGATGCAATAATCACTCCTTTGCTTCCTAGCACAGTGATACTGAGTGGGGCGTTTCTTACTCCTACCCTAAAACTTGCTCAGCTGCCCTTTTATGCTGCTGCCAAGACCTGCAAATCCTCATTGGTGCCCTGTATGTGGATTTATTGAACACACAATTGCAGTGAAGTGGTCTTGATTTGAAGCAGTCTTGCATTGACTGCATGCCAGAAGAGAGATCTGAACTGCAGCTTGGAAAAGCCAAGCCACCGTCTGCAAATATAAAGGCCCACTCAAGGTATTTTGCTATCTGAGGCAGAGCAGGAAGTGGTGACCCTGCCCCCAAATCAATGGTCATTGTACCCAAGGGCACTTGAGGCCAAAGATCACACAAGGACTTCTCCCCCTCACTGGCAGTAAAAATACAATACAGTGGTACCTCTGGTTACAAATGCTTCTGGTTATGAACACTTCAGGTTACGAGCTCCGCTAACCCGGAAGTAGCCGCTCCTGGTTGCAAACTTTACCCCAGGATGCGAACGGAAATCGCACGCCGGAGGCCCCATCAGCAAAAGCGCGCCTCAGGATAAGAACAGTTTCAGCTTAAGAACAGACCTCCGGAACGAATTAAATTCGTAACCAGAGGTATCACTGTATAGTAAGTTAACTATCAATATGCTGCCCTACAATCCCCAACCTCCAACCTCTAGCTGACTAGAAAGTCAGGATGTCAGGAGGCAGTACATTAATAGGGCTGTTCTGCTGCTTCAGTGAATAACTGGGGGGGTTATTGGGTTTTTTTGTTACTAGGTTATAGGGTTGCCATACATCTGCAATTTCCCGGACATCGCCAGGATTTGCTCGTCGGAAACAGCGTTGGGATGTAAATTGCTGAAATGTCTGGAAAAATCCAGACACATGGTTTAAAAAAGTTCAAAAAGTTCGTTTTTGTACCTGATTTTGCAAAAAAAAAAAAAAGGCTCAACAACTTTGGGCAAAACTTTAAAAAAACCCAGCTTTTTGAAAGATAGCAACCCTATGTGTTATGTATATTTGTGTTTTTAAATTGTAAACCACCCTGTGATCCTCAGATGAAGAGTGGGATAGAACTTTAATAAATAAAATAATAATAATTGCTACGGGAACTGTTCAAGAAATATATGTATGTGTGTATGTACAGTATATGTTTGTGTGTATACATGTTTGTGTGTACACACACACACACACACCTATACACATATACACATATATGGATAGGTAATGGGTAAAGGGACCCCTGACCATTAAGTCCAGTCGCAGACGACTCTTGGGGTTGCGGCGCTCATCTCGCTTTATTGGCCGAGGGAGCCGGCGTACAGCTTCCGGGTCATGTGGCCAGCATGACTAAGCCGCTTCTGGCGAACCAGAGCACCTTCCCACCATAGTAGTACCTTATTATCTACTTGCACTTTGACGTGCTTTCGAACTGCTAGGTTGGCAGGAGCTGGGACCGAGCAATGGGAGCTCACCCCGTTGTGGGGATTCAAACCGCCGACCTTCCGATCAGCAAGTCCTAGACTCAGTGGTTTAGACCACAGCGCCACCCATGTCCCTATATATGGATAATACCTACTTTTAGTACTAATTAATACTAGTAGACTGCAGGTTGTGAATGCATGAATTGCACTAACGTTTTCTGGGGCGCAATTATTTTCTGAATTAGTATAAATATAGTATAAATAAGTTTAGAAAACGGTACTGCAATTCATGCATTCACAACTTTCAGTCTACCTATTGAGCACAGCCCAACAGCCCTATCTTGGTGGCCAGCTGTCCTCTCAGCCCCCCTCCTTTTGATGGTGTTTGTGTGGAGGGGGTGGCCAGTCTTATGCAGGCAGCAAAACGGGTAGATTTATGGCATCATTGGATGGCTGCATTTGGCTTGATGGGTCACAAACTGTGAATGCCTAGTGTTGCTTCTTTAGCTATTAGCACGTGAAGTTCTTGCCTTGCCTTCTCTTGATGAGCTCTTGGGCAATTGGCTGGGTCTGTCTTTATGCCTAATGGTGAGATCAGAAGGTATTGGGCTGGTATTACAGTGTCTAGCTTGGAAGCAAAGGGGATATGGGGTTCTGCTGGCCAGCAGCGCTGCTTCAACTTGTGTGTACATACAGGGAAATTCACCTTTTGCCTCTTTCTCTCTTTCTGCTGCCCTGCAGGGAGAAGGCTTGACCCTTGGCATCAGCAAGAACGAAGTGAGGGTCATCATTGGCAACAGCATCTGCACCGTCAAGACCCTAACACTGACCCATTTGTACTGTGAACCCCCACTGCAGCCCCCACAGCCACTTAATGCTTCTTCTGTGCTCCCAGAGTTCATTGTGAGTAGGTTGTAGGGAAGGGAGAGATAGGCTGCATGCAGGAGTTAACCTCTTTGGGATTCCCCTTGTAATGGGGAAAGTTCTTCCTCTCTTGAAACTTTGGAAAGACCTCCTGCGTGGCCTAGATTTTATCAGGCAACCCTACCTCTCTTACTAAGAATGTAACTTGTTTAAAGTGCATATATAAGCTCACACCCTTGTAGTTTGCATAATGACAAATTAGTAGCTACCAGAGTCAAGTTTCCCACTCCACCCAGAGAGTGTGTACAGGAATCAAAGGTCTGCACAGTAATGCTATATTGGTTTTATGCCTGTGTTAACTGCCGTTGCTGTGGCTTTTTCCTGGTAGGTTGTTGTTGGAGATCCCAACCCCATAACAAACAATTCCCTGAGGAGAGGGAGTGGCTTAAACTGGTTTATGTAGTGTAAATATGTACTTAGTGATCAAGATCAAATTTAGAATCCTTTATGTGGCCTTACTGTGTGTGCAAAGGTATTAAGGAGATAATGAATGGAGTTGTGAGGTCCTGCTTATGTGTCCTTCCTTTTCCTGCTCCAACCAAAAGTCACTTGGTTGATGACTGGGATCAGGATTGCTAAACCCTGACCCAGAGGTGGTGGCTGCTTTTGCAGACTTGCAGGCCACGCCCTGTGTGGGATCAGTGCTCAGAAATGCATTTTTTACCTGTTTCTGTCCATTTTTTATGTGCATGTAACATACCTTCAGTCCTCCCCCCCCATTGGCTGGTTTAAATTATTTGAAAACTTCAAGGAACGAAACAGTTTTGTTGCTATAAAAAAGGTCATAGAATCCTTTTATTTTTGGCTCTCCTATATCTTCAAAAATGTTAACATGCTGATGTAAAGCAGATACAAAAAACAGCTAGGAATTGTTTTAGTGTAACATCATATACTGTTTTTGTAGCTCTTTACCTTTCCTTGTTCAGATTACAAAATAGAGTATATATTTCAATTTTATTTTAGACGTAAGGCTTTTGGCTGACATATGGGATTTTAAATGTCCATTTTCTCAACATCCCAGTGTCACAGAAGGTTGGTTTGCACACCAAACTGTGCCTTGTTTAATGTCCTACAATTGGTTTCATATCATATTTTGTAAATAGTTTTGGTGTTGCCCAAAATAATTTTTTAAGTGGTTGCCATTTTGTGATTCCACACCCCCCCCCCAACTTAGGCATCTAAAAAGCTTTGTGTTAATTATTAGGCTTGCCTTCAAAATGTCATCAAAACAGGTTAAGCAGTGTGGCAGCAACAGCAAGAGTTGGTGTCTACACTCTTTGTGGCTACCCTGGGCAGAGAGTAAAATGCATTGGTCAGATACAGACAGATTTGGATTCAGCCGGTCAAAACACACTGAAGCAAACACATTCCCCTTAAGTAGGCTAAAAGCTTGTGGAAACTTGCTGGCTATCATGCCCCAATCTTATGCTTCACTGTGCCTCTGAATTAAATAGTAGGTCAGAACTTTTCAGTAGATTGTGGGAGACTTGTCAGGAAACAAAGAGGAGAGAACTATCAGTGCAAGCTGAGGTTTCCTCATAGTAGTAGGAACAACTGTTTTAGGGTTAGGTTTTGTCTTTGAAAAGTATGGAATCTCCTGCTGTATACAGTTAGATCTGCAGGCTTGGAATGGCCCTTCTTTATATATTGTTGGACTCCCATCAGCCCAGTCAGCATGCCCAGTGGTCACGGATGATGGGGGGAGGGGAGTGTTAAACACATCTGGCAGGAGGGTGAACAGGGCAAAGGAGACGGAATTCTTCAAATTCCATAATGATTTCAGTTGATCATTTGAACTGGATTTTGATTCACAAAGACTTATGCCCCAGTATATTTGTAAGTTTTTAAGGCGCCACAAGACTTTGCTGTTTTGCTGCTACAGACAAATCCGGCCACCTCTCTGGAGTCATATTTCTGTGTTGTCGTTGTCCCTTTACAGGTGCAGATGGGAAACTTGCGCCTGGATCTTGGCCGAGTTCGCTATGACACTGAGCCACCCTCCCGTTTCCCACCGGAAGCCCAAATTGGGCTGGGGGTGGGGGCAGCCGTGTTGGCTTTTGTAGTGCTGCTGCTCATCCTCATGTACAGGTATCAACATTACGATGTTTCAGGGGGAGGGGGATGAAACGTTGCCTTGTTTCCTTCAACCCCGCCCCCCAAATCCTTGCTTCTGTAAAAACTGTGTTGCTCCTCCCCTCATCCTGGCAGGCGAAAGAGCAAGCAAGCCCTACGAGACTACAAGAAAGTGCTGGTGCAGCTTGAGAACATGGAGATCAGCGTTGGGGACCAGTGCCGCAAGGAATTCACTGGTATGGAATGGGGGGGGGGAGCAAGTATGGAGGAGGGAGGAGGTGAGTTTGAGCCACAGGCAGGAGAGCAGTGGCACGAAATAGACGAAGGAACAGCTTGAGGAGGGTGGGGGAAGTGAAACTATGCTTTTCTGAATAATACCTGAATGATACGGAGGACTAGGAACAAGGTTGTGTTATCACTCCCTCCACCCCCTTGTAATAACCCTACTCTCGTAATTATAAGCAGCAGTCTGGGGCACAGAAATTAAGCAGGTGACATGGAGGGAGGTGGTGAGACAAATTTCACTTGCCTAATTTCTGAGTGCTGGGCTGTTCAAAGCCAAGAGTTGGGGAGCCAGTAGCCCTTCAGATGTTGTTGAACTTCATCTCCCTTCATCTCTGACCCGTTGGTTGTGCTGACTGGGACTGATATGCATTGGAGACCAACAACACCCCAAAAGCCACAGGTTCCCCGTTCCTAGTTTAAATGTGCAGGATTTAATGAGTCTGTGGCTGTATAATGATTGATTGATGATGATGCACAAGAACAGAGTTCAAAGGGTATTTCCTGAAGGGATACATTTCCAGAATTTCAAAAAGGAAGCTGTTTTGAGATGAATTGCAGAAGGATGTTTGCTGAGAATCGCTAACAGCTACGTATTTGGGTAAAGAATTCCATCAAACGGGGATCTTTTCTCCTAATGTAATGGTTGTGTGTTGCTCACGCTTTTCTTTTGCTTTTCCTCTCCACCCCTCTCTTCATTCTTGCCTTCCCACCCGTCTCCCAACACAACCCCCTGCTTGCTTCAGACCTGATGACGGAAATGACTGACCTGAGCGGGGAGCTGGAGGGGTCAGGGATCCCATTCCTGGACTACAACACCTACACCCAGCGGGTCTTCTTCCCGGCTCAGGGGGACGTGCCGTTGCGGCGTGTGCTGGATCTGCCCGAGGGGCGCCGTGCCACAGTGGAGCAGGGCCTGGGGCAACTCTCCAATCTGCTGAACAGCAAAGTCTTCCTGCTGACGGTGGGTGATCTGGGGGGATAAGAGGGAAGGGTCCAGAAAGTGGCTGAGCTAGAGGGTCAGTGCTATGCCATACTTGGGGGCATTGGGAGTGGGGGGAGAGGTTTCTTGTAAGTGGAGATTTTTGGGGTTTTCTGTCTGTGTATGAATGCATATGAATGCAAGATCAGCCGTGTACCTTTTTTAATTTCCAGATAAATTGAGAGAGCGAGTGCCTTAAGGAGCACAATTCTAGTTGTACTGAACAGTAGGTGGAGATACAGTATGGAGAGACTTCAGTTCGAGAGCAGCTGCTTCTGAAAGTCTCCTCCTGCATTTAGGCCATGTAAATGTGTGCTGATAACCTCTGGGGGTCGCATTCTGGCACCTCCTTGCTCAGGGATGGGGAACCTGGCACTCTCCACATGGTGCTAGATTCCAAGTCCCATCATCCACAGCCAGCATGGCCCAATGGTCAGGAAGGATGGGAGCTGTAGTTCAGCAGACCATCGGGGTGTTTATGTGTGTGCGTGCTTTAGGGGTTTTGTTCTGCTGTATGAATGGATGAAGAAGACACACAACATCTGCCCCGAGTTATGTTTCCTGCTCTGGAGAAGGAGTAGGACTGAACGGGTTGTGTGAGGATTCTGGCAGAGGTGATGAGAGTCTTCCCTTGCTGTTCCCAGTTAATCCGAACTCTTGAGGCCCAGCCTACCTTCTCCCAGCGGGATCGATGTCATACAGCATCACTGCTCTCATTGGCTCTTCATGGGCGCCTGGAGTATCTTACAGACATCATGCAGACTCTGCTGAGTGATCTTGCTGCCCACTGCGTCACCCGCAATGCCAAGCTCATGCTTCGCAGGTAGGCCCTGTGTTCAGGATGGGGCATTGTGGAGGTGGGGAAAGATGTCCTTGTTCCAAGAAGTCCCCATAGGTGCCTTCTCCCACTCCTTCCCCTGGGGGGGGGTGGATGCTTTCACAGTTGGTGAGGGCTGCCAACTGGCAAGAATTTTTATTTGCCTGGCCAGAATTAATCCACCTGGCTTGCTGCCAGAACTGAAGAATGCAATGCCCTGCCCCCGCCAAAAAAAACCTGTTATATTTTGCTGGTGTTTTATGTCCACAAGGTAATTAATGCTTAAACTGGAATGCCTCAAAACACAAAAGTGCTGAAATAAATTAGAGATGAGGAGCATTTCAAAAACTCTAATTTTGCTGCTTTATATTAAAACAGCAAGTTTTTTATACTTCTAAACAGAAAGCAGTTCCTTGAACTAGGTTTAAGCATTCTATATATGTTGAGAGACTGTCCTGATGTTCTTATAAACAGCAACACTTAAACTTACTTTCCATCAAAAGGGCCCTCAGTACCTGTTTTTAAAAAAGTATTCATCTTAAGGTACCACAAGTTATTATTTCATAACCACTCTACTTAATCCTGCAGAACAGAGCTTTGAATTTAAAACTGTGGGCAAAGGATTGCTGTCACCATCTTGTGCCACAGCTGGTAGCATATCTTGGCATGAGTGGGGAGGGGGGACGCTAGCAACTCTACTTAGCTCCTCAACTGTCCTGCAGGACAGAGACCATGGTAGAGAAGCTGCTGACCAACTGGATGTCCATCTGCCTCTACTCCTATCTCAGGGTAAGTTGTAAAGCCTGTTTGGATGATGCCTTCTGCGTCTAAGGTGGGACTTTGCACTTTTAAACTTAAAATCCATTGTTGTATATTGTTTTAAATGTTTGTTTTGCTATTGGGATTGTAGTTCCATTTGTGTTTCTCAAGCTGGTCTCTGACCGTAATAAATTTCATGTTTCATGTCTAAGGTGGGAGGTGCAGCCAGGAGGAGGAGACCTGGTTGAAGGTGGGGGAACAAACTTGCCCCACATTTTTCCACAAGTGCTCACTCTCCTGCTAATTGTTCTTGCCTAGTCCTGTGGCTTGTTGAGGCTTCATAGGGGTAAACATTTTATCATGCTCTCTCGTCCCACAGCTAGTCCAGGGCATGCCCAAGACATTTTGATGCTGAAGGCAGAACAACCCAGAGTACCCTATCCAAACATACTTAAATTCAGAGTGGAGTGCAATCCACCTTGTGCAAGTGATTATATTCATTTATTTATTGCACTTTTATGCTGCTTGAAGAGGCACATGTGGTTTCCCTGCCCCCTTTTATCTTCTCAGCAGTCCTGTGAGGGAGGTTGGGCTGAGCAAGAGAGTGCCTGGCCCAAGGCCAGTCTGTAAATGCTTGTGGATAAATAGGAATCTGGGTCTTATTAAGTCTTGTGTGACACTCTAGCCAGGACACTACATCAGCTTTCATAGGAAATGTGTGTAGGAAAACGTCTCAGTGGATTGGATCTTTCTCTTCAAGCTTCACTTGAGAACTGAATTAAGTGGCCAGCACCACCACCTGTGCTTTTTTGGTACTTTGCTTGGAATTTCCAAAAATGTACACTGTCGTGATGGTGGGTCTGGTAGAAAAATGTATGATTTTGAGGCTCCTACTTCTAGCTGTGCAGGTGTGGGGTTGTTAAGTGCAGTGCAGGGACTGTAGTGACTCTGGAGCCCAGGCATCCTTCTCATTCCTTCCCCTCCTCCTCTGTGTTTTCCAATGAAGGAGGTGGCTGGTGAGCCCCTGTACATGCTGTTCCGTGCCATTAAGTACCAGGTGGACAAGGGCCCAGTGGATGCTGTGACAGGCAAGGCCAAACGGACACTGAACGATGGGCGGCTGCTGAGAGAAGACGTGGAGTATCGGCCCCTCAACCTGACTGTCCTGGTGCGGGGGGGCGGCCCAGGTGGTGCGGGTGAGACTCAGCGCATCCCAGCCCGTGTCCTTGATACAGACACCATCACTCAAGTGAAGGAGAAAATCTTGGACCAGGTCTACAAAGGCGTCCCTTTCTCCCAGCGCCCCTCGGTGCACTCCCTTGACTTGGGTAAGGAGTCTTATTCTTCATTCTTCATTCTCCATTCTCCATTCTCCACTCCCCACCCCCCACCCCAATCTGTGGGTCTTCCTTTGGATAAGGAAGGACCAAAACCTGTTGAGGATGTTTAGTTCATTTTGAGAGAGGCCAACATGAAGTTGTCCTGGGCTTGCTGTGGAGATTTGGGGGCAGGGGGTGGAAGTAGGAGACCCTCACCTGCCACTCTTCCTTTCCTCAGAGTGGCGCTCAGGCGTTGCTGGCCACCTGACTCTTTCGGATGAGGATCTGACCTCCATCACGCAGAACCAATGGAAGAGACTCAACACTCTACAACATTACAAGGTATGGGGTTGGGTGGGATGCAGCTGAGTGGTAGAAGCAGGGAGGGAGGGAGTATGGAGTCGGGTAGCCAACGTGGTGCCCTCCAGACTCCAGTTCCCATTAGCACCAGACAGAATGGCAAGTGGTCAGGGTTGATGGGAGTTGTAGTCCAGCAGCATCTGGAGGGCCTCACATTGGCTACCCTGACCGTGTCTGCAATGCAGGGCTTCCACGTTTTGCTTCTGGCAGGAGACTCATGGTGCTGGGAACAATTTCTCACCTTCTTGTTTACTGTCCTTCCTCTTTTCCCCAGGTTCCAGATGGGGCCACAGTTGGCCTCATTCCCCGCCTTCACAATGACGTCTCCCAAGGCACCAGCCAGAACTTCTTTTCGGGAGAAAGTGAGTCTGCCTGTCTCTCTCTTCCTTGAGCCATTGCTCTCCCATGCAGTAGAGCAACCTCCTTTTCCCCTCCTCTCTGCAACTGGCAGCAACTTGTACACTGCAAAGAGATGTGGTTTTAACTATGGGCACAAATGGTGAGCAGTGCAGCTCAACTGCAGTGTGTGTGTCATAGGTTGGGTAGGGAAGTCTCTTGCCTGTTCATGGAGGGAAGCACCTTAGCCCTTTTTTTGTAATGTGTGTGAAGAGTTCCTTAATTTTCTAGCCTGAAAAAGTAATGGAAAAGCTCCAGACCAGGAGACTCTAAAATTAATGCCTGTAGATGTTTCTTCCTTCTCCTTTTGTACATAATGGTAATTCAAGTTATCACATGAGAATAAGCTTGTTTTATTTCTGTATCTATAGAGGCCTTTTGTTTTGCAAACAAGGGAGTCAAGTTTTTTCTAGTCTTCTTTTAGTCTAGGAAAGAAGAGCACAGATTGACATTTGTTATAAATGCTCTGGGAGTGGCAACAAGAGGTGCACAGGGCCAGAGGCAGACAAACTGGAAACTTCTTAGGGAGGTACTGGAATTAAGAGTGTGAGGTGGTTGAGGAAAGGCCTGTGTGTGTGTGTGTGTGTGTGTGTGTGTGTGTGTTGCTTTTGTAGACCTTTAACAGAAACTCTAAACATTTTTTTAGATTTTTCTTTGCCACCTGGAGGATTAGATACTTCTTTGGCTCCCTTTTACACCCCCCCCCCCAAAAAACCTTCAAATGATAGCATTGTTTATGTGAGAGCCATTTAGATTCTGCATTACAGAAGAATATTCTGCACTTGGCCATGATAAAAAGTTCCCAAACTTCTGTGCTGCTTCCTTTATTCCTTGGGGGTGTGGGTGTACAGGCCATGTCAGTCCCACCAAGCCTCCCACTGGGCCCGGGCCTCCTCCTTCCTTCTTGCAGGCATCATCATTTATCTCACACCTTTGTTTGCTGCTGCTGCTGGTAGCCATGACTGGGGCCCTCACAGTTGCCTCAGCTGTCCACAGAACAGGCAGGTGCCCTGAGGGCTGCCCAGTGGACTGCCCCATTTTCCATTGTAATGAATCCTGTTGCGCTCTTTGCAGACACTCCAATGCTAGAGGATGGTGAGGATGGGGGGCTACGCCTCTGGCACCTGGTAAAGCCATCTGAAGAGCCTGAACTCACAAAACAGCAGCAAGAGCGGCGCAGCAGCCTTCGGGAGCGTGCCAAGGCAATTCCTGAGATCTACCTCACCCGCTTGCTTTCCATGAAGGTAAGAGGGAAAGCATTTCCCCCCCTCCTCAGCCATTCTCCAGTTATACCAGCCCTTTTAGAGCAGTGGGATTCTTCAGAGCCTAATCAGGATTTCTTCCGTGAGTATATCAATAATGACAGACACATTTCCCTGCGTGAACGTGACTAGGTGCCCTTGAACAGGGCTTCTCAAACCATGGTCCATGGACTGCCAGTGGTCTCTGAGCTTCATTTGGGTGGTCCATGCTGTGTCCACATTCAATATTGTATTGATTTTTCATATTAATTCTGTGGAGTTCAAGTTGTAACACAATAAAATACAATTGAAGAAGCAAAAGAAGAAATAAAAATACAGTTGAAAATCATATAGCGTCTAGCTCAGTGCATTACACTTGCTTACAACAGGCAGGAAAGCAATTGTTGTCCACCAAGGCCCTCAGCAATTTTCAGGTGGCCCAGGAATGGGATGAGTGGAGTTCGAGAGCCACTGCCCTAGAATATTTCCTGGGTTCCTTGACATGGTAAATCTGAAAATGTTGGCTGCCACATCTAGAAATCACAAGGGCCTTGTCTCCCAGCCTGCAAGCAGTGCAGATGAAAAGTTTTGTGTATCTGTCATGGGCAGTGCTTTTTTGCTAGAAAAATAGGTGCTGGTACTCACCAAGAAGTATCACACTTTTTAACAACAACAAAAAGAGGCTCTGGTACCATAAAGTTGTTACAGTAAGTGCCACACTTTTTAACAACAAGAACAAAGAGGTGCTGGTACTGTATACTCTTGAATTCCCCCTGGGGGGAAAAAGCACTGGTTATAGGCATACAGTATTTTGCAGTTCCTGTAGACTAGACTTTCCCTGAAGATACTGTTGGACTCCAAATTCCATCACTTCAACTATTGGTACTGCCGGCTGGAGCCGATGGGAGTTGGAGTCCAACAGTATCGGGAGGGGATCTGTTTGAGGAAGGCTGCTGTAGACACTGCTCTTGGAAGTACCCCAAGATTAATACTTAATACAATATAGAATAGAACCTTGTTCTGGTTGTGCTTCTTGTTGTTGCTGCTGCTGCTGCTGCTTTGTTTCTTACCTGCGTTTCACCATGAGGTCCCAGGTCCAGTTGCCAACAATTTAAATTAAGAGGTTAGAATAGGGTTAAGTGGACAGCTGTATATTGACTACTCTAGGAATTTTTTTGTCACATATGCAACACATCAACAGTTGAACAGGTTAAATCTTGTTTGTTTGGTGTGTGATGATTCTTAGCCTAAGGCAGTTGCCAAAGATACTTCATACAGTCCTCTAAACTGAAGGATAAACAACCAGTTCAATTTATTTGACAATTTTGAAACTAGTTTGTTGGCAGATGGGTTTGTTTTGTCCTTGGCAAGTTCCATTCCATATAAGTCAAACTTTTCCATCCATATTCAGTTTGGGGCTATAATACAGTAATGTTGGAAATGTATTTAAGACTAGATGCTCCTGAGAGCATGACAGTTGTTGTTTTGAGAATGGAATGGGCTGGAGGGGTCTACTGGAGATGAGATCCCAGATCTATAGGCTTAGCTGTTGGTTTAAAGTTCTTTCAAGGAAGGAAAAAGGGACTCCCCGTGTTATGCTTTCAGGAGCAGTTTCTGTCAGTCTGTACAAAAAAAAAAGGTATTTGGACACCAGATTGCTCTGTTGCCAATGCAGGACGCTGTAGAAACATGCTGTTATTTATGTGGCTGATTCCTGGCTGTCTCAGCAGTGCACCTATGTGTCTCTAATCCCCTATTTTTTCCATTTATTCTCCAAAGGGGACGCTACAGAAGTTTGTGGATGATGTGTTCCAGGCTGTCCTGAGTGTGAACCGCCCAGTACCAATTGCTGTCAAGTATCTGTTTGACCTGCTGGATGAGCTAGCAGCGCGGCACGGGGTCACTGAGCCAGAGACGCTGCACATCTGGAAAACAAACAGGTGGGGTGGACACAGGGTTGCTAAGGCAGCATTGGCTGGGAATGGATGGCGGCAGTAGGAGCTGAGACTGGGACAGTGGGTTGTAGAGACTGAACATTTTCCACCAGAAGGGCTGAAGACAGCCAGCCAGTTGCTAACTTGGTTTCTGCCTTTCCCTCTTCTCCTTAGTTTGTTGCTGCGCTTCTGGGTGAACACACTCAAGAACCCACAGTTCATTTTTGATGTGCGTGTCTCTGACAATGTGGACGCCAACTTGACTGTCATTGCTCAGACATTCATTGATGCCTGTACAACTGCTGAGCACAAAGTTGGCAGGGTAAGTTTATACATCTGCACACGTCTAAAGGTCACACCCATATCAGACCAGGATCAAAAGAGGACAGGTAGTGCTTGCCTTGATCCATTTCCCTAAATGATGAAGTCAGGTGCTTAACTATGGCCTGCCCTCTGTTCTGAAATGGGATACTCCAGGCATTTAACTTGAATATGGATCCCATTGCCACTGACAGAGATAGCCAATTGCGCTGGGTAAAGGGGGGGAGGGGGCTTCATTTCCCCCAGTATTTTTGGGCAGGGGGCAGTGCCACCCCAATACTGAGGGGGCTGCTGCCCCCGCAGCCGTCAGTCACCCTCCAAGTGCCCCAGCCTCAGCCTCTGCACGGCAGCCCAGAAGCCAGGCAGTGGCTGTGACAAGCTTGGGCAATCTTTGCTTTGCTCATCCCAGCTGCAGCCTGGCAGCCCAGAAGTCGGGCGGGGGCTGGAACGAGCAAGCGTGGAGATCGCCCTCCACATGCTCCGCCCCCGCCCGCTGGCATTATGTGACATGTTGTGTGACATGTTGCATGACTGTGCCCCCTCAATGTGGGGGATAAGTTGGCACCTGCTGTTCAACTATGGATTTTAGATGCCATTTCGGCAGCAGATTTGGAGACTCAGAGAGAGGGTCTATGTGCGAGACAGTCCACTGGGCGAGACAGTCCACTGGGACTCTCCTATTCATTTTAATGTGGAAGATTCCCAGGGGATTCCCATGTTAATTAGCCATTTGGATTTCCTGCTTGAGGCACCAAAATCTCTTGTCCTACGCCTTATAATCGCCACGATTTTAACCCTCACAGTTAGCATACTGCCATAAACAGAACAGGAACAAAATGGATGGCACACACCAGAGGGACCTTAATCAGACTGTTTGTTTGAAGAGCAGCTGCATGAAACACTCCATATTGGCTCAAGGAATGGAAACAAGTGACACTTTTTGAAGAACAAATCCTCCATGAAACCAGGCTTTCATGGGAGCAAAGGTGTCTGTCTTAACTAGCAGAAACCACCTTGTCCCATCTCTACTGAGGACCATCTCTGATGTCCCAGAGGAAGTGGAGAGCAAACTTCAAGATATTGGACAAAGGGGGAGCAAATTTTTCCCCAGTGCCACAAATCACTGGTTGCAAGTATGAGCATGACTGTTCATGTCTTCTTGCATATAAAGGTATTCATTAATGCAATAGTCTTGACATAAGAGCGAAAGTCCCATTCTTAGTTCAGTGGTATCTTATAATCCACCAAAGTATCATCTCGATTCCAGTATGTCTGTTGTGGTTTTGGCCTGTTTCAAACACTTGCACAGAAGTACTGATTTCAAGATGCTTATTGCTGATTGTGTGAGAATGACGTTTCTCCCATCTAGGCCATTTAACAGTCAAACCTTCTTAATTACGTTGCATCACTCCACTTGACATTCTGTATTGCAAAACATCTCATTTCCCGCACCTTAACATTTTATTCGTCTGGGTACATATATTATTACATGTTCAAAATTGTGGTTACAAGCAGTTCCAAATCCAGGCATGCCAGCATACACTTAGGTTGCCAGTCAGAACTGTGGGGGCTGCACCTGGCCCCCCAGTTTTTCTGGGCTCCCCTCTACTTCCTCAACTTGAGCTATTTTCTTTGGGGATGTGCAAGGAGCTATGTAGAGCATTGAAATACTGCCCTCTTAAACTGGAAATCATTCTCAGCTGTTTAATGCCCTCTGATAATTTACCCAGTGTTGCCCACACAATCAAGCCTTAAGGTGTTTTAAAATGAAATCTGAGACTGCAAGGATGTTTGTGTGAAATGTAAAGGGAGACTTGACTTATAGAGCCTTTTTGATCTAAAAGTCTTATCTCTGCCCTCATCATAGAAATGTTGGAGTTTTCCCTGTTTGTTTGTACAACAGTGAATGAGTGATGCTCTGCCATGCTTGGTCACACACACACACACACACACACACACACACACACACAGAGAGAGAGAGAGAGAGAGACAGACAGACAGACAGACAGAGACAGAGAGATTTAGACACATTACCATATGTTCTAGACCTGAACTTTGGCTCAAATATAAGCCCCAAATTATGGCCCCAAGTGCCTTTCCCACATTCTGGTCACTCTCTGGAAACATATGGGTTGAGGGTCTCAGCTTTGTTTTCCAGAATTTCTGAAAACAATTTTCAGGGGATTTTTTTGTAGATCCCTGAGAGAAGGTTTGCTGGGCCTGAAACATGTTGCATATTAAATCGTGTCTTAGATATATTGGGGCATGTTTTTCTTTCCTTTAAAAATAAAATACAGGTACAGCTTATTTTTGTCATTTCCACGCAAAACCCAGCAATTCTAGAAGATGAGGGTGGGGGCAGGGAGAACATCCTGTAGTATTGGGGACAAGAAGGATTGTTTCTGCATGTACTGTAGAAGTTGATCTCTCTCAATCTCTCGTAACAGCCTGTCAAACTGGTCAGACCTGACTGAGACCTGCTTTTGCCACCTCTCAGGCATCATTCCCAAGGACTGGTGGTTCTCTCAAATCATTTTTTTTCATGACCAAGAGCTCACTTAATTATGTTTTTAAAATGTAGGCATTTCCATTTTTAATTTGGGGTTTAGTTCAGCCACCTTACTCAGCAGCTCATCATGCCTCTCTAGTGTTTTGCCAGGAGGCCCTTTCAGAAATGCCCAGCTCTGAGGTTTTGTTCAGAATTCTGGATTTGCTAAAGAAAGAGGGTTGTGAGATCAGGTGGGAGGTCCCTCTTGGGGGAAGGGAAGCCATGATGTTTAAAGCAGCACAATAGGTAGGGTGGTTGGTGCTTTTCACTTTTAAGCCATGTTCAGAAATAACAAATCATTATTTATGTTTGGATGCAAAAATATCTTGGCAAAGAAAGTATGCTGGGATTTAGAATTAGCACTTCTGTGTTTTCTGTTCTGCATTAATGATGCTGGCTGGCTGGATCAAGCCAAGGTCCATTTTATCCAGCATCAGTTCTCAACAGCAGTCAGCCATATGCCTTTGGGAATCTCAAAAGCAGGGCGCTGAGGTGATGGCCATCCCATTTGTTCCCAGAATCTGGAACTTAGGTGGTACATATACTGCCTCTGTTCATGAAAGTTCCATCTACCTATCAGGGCTGGCCTTGCCACTGGACACAGGCAGGTGATCACATTAGGCACCTGATTTTGGGTTTTATGAAAGGTTACATCATCATCATCATCATCATCATCATCATTATTATTATTTTACTCTTCTTCCCCTCTCCCCTCCGTGTTTTTTCTTAATACCTGATAGTAATGTCCTTGAAGAGGGCTTTACTGAGGTGGTAAATCTGTCTATGCTGCAAGTAGGTTTCAGAGAAAATTGGAGATTTATGCATGCAGACAACTATGTCAGAGAAAAAGCTATGCTGTAACTCTTCTCTCTAATATCTTTTTATTATTGATGATGAATGCAGGGGTTTTTTGTATGTAGGAGAATTTCCTCACCTGCATGTGAGGGGGCAGGCTTTGACTCTTCACATGCTCAGAGGAACTTCCCCTCCTCTCTGTTAGCTTTGCATAGTACCGCATTGGGAGTATGCTTTGGAATGGGCTCCTATTTAAATGCTGAATTGGTCTTATAAACTTTACATTTCCTGTCTCTCTTAAAATGCAGTCTGGACAGCCTGAAAACTAACCAGTTGCACCCCATACCATACCATACCATACCATACCATACCATACCTACAGGTGGAGACATAATTCTTGAGTCTGACTTCTGTCCCCTTTCCGAAAACTTCTTCAAACCTTATGTCACCTTTTGTTCTCTCTCCCTTTCTCCCTCTCCCTCCCTCCTCAGGATTCACCAGTCAACAAACTACTCTATGCCAGGGAAATCCCACACTACAAACAGATGGTGGAGAAGTAAGTGTGAAAAACAGAAAAAAAGGTTGTTGTGGTAGAAGAATACCTAGCCCTGCAGAAAATGAGAGGTTGTGGGTGTGTTTGGGGAAGCCAGGAGTCCTGGGAGCTGATTGCATATTTTCTACGTTTTTTAAAAAACATGCAAAAGGAAATACTAATTTTGCAACAGTTATAAATTATGCAAATAGAGCAGATTTACATCCCCCCCTTATTTTACATAATTCTGCCAGTGATATGGAAGAGTAAGGAGCTAGGCACGGCTTTGAAGCTCCATCTTTAATGGGAATCTTATTAGCTTCCTCCATGGCTTTGGAGATTTCTCAGTCAGCATCCACAAACATGTGAGCATATCTTCATAAATTCCAGATTCATAAATTTCTTTTATTTAATGAAGATATTCTAAGGGATGGAGTAGGAACTGGCAAGCCACTCCAGTATCCCTGCCAAGAAAACTCCATGGACAACGGCGTGCTCTGGTCCATGGGGTCATGAAGAGTCGGACAAGACTAAACAACTAAACAACAACAATTCTAAGAGAACTGAATCCTGCATGTTTTCTGCACAGATGCAAAATCATACCTTCCGGACCACATCCATTTAATCAACATTGCTCAAAGATTTCACATCCAAAAATGCATTGAAAGGGTGAAAAGGCCCACCATTTTTGTTACCCAGTATGAATGAGAGAAATGCTTAGTGGTCTTCTCCCAGTATTGCTTAATTAATTAATTAATTAATTAATTTAATTTAATTAAAACAATGACATCTTTCAGCATACTACAGAATGAGGAGAGGGTGTCGTAGACAGTGTTGGATGTTATGAATGTTGCTGGCTGGCTTGAGAATGTCATTTTTAGGGCAGGCAAAGGAGACTTGCATTGCAGTGTGGCCCCTCCCCACTAACCTTTCTCTTCTCTCCCCCCCACCCTCCTCCACGGTTAGGTATTATGCTGATATTCGACAGACTGTTCCTGCCAGCTACCAAGAGATGAACTCAGCCCTGACTGAACTCTCGGGGGTAAGGGAATCCTGCCATGATTCCAGAACCAAAAATAGTATTTAAAAACTGCACTCTCTCCGCCTCACTAATTTTAAAACTCTCCCATGCTGACTTAATCTGCCACTTTCCTACAAGGAAAGGTTGCGTGGCAGAGCAAATAAATGCCTCAAAATCAGTTGACATATTCAGTGGATTTTCATGATGTTGACGATGACTATTACTATCATCACCATCATGAAAATCCACTGAATATGTCAACTGATTTGACTTCAGTATGTGGGTGGGTGGAGGGGAGTGGTTGCTGCACAGTCCCTTGATTTTGAGGCATTTATTTGAGGCAGTAGTAGTAGTACTATTACATTTATATGCAGTCCATCTGACTGGGTTGCCCTAGCTACTCTGAGCAACTTCCAGCAAAATATAAAAACACAATAAAGCAACAAACATAAAAAACTTCCCTATACAGTGCTGTCTTCAAATGTCTTCTAAAAGTTGTGCCATTCCAAGTTATGTCGAGGATATGTTGCAAGAGATCTTGGAAAGTCTTTAAATCACAGGTTGAGCAAGGGCTGCTTGCTGCAGTTTGGCCCAAACTTGGATTGTTTATATAGGCAACTCCCCATTTATGAGGGGGTTACGTTCCGAGGCACCACGCGCACACAGTATGTGAAATCCTGTATATTTGGAACACCATTGGGAAGAAGTCCCAGCAAAAGAAGAATGGATACAAAAACTTATGGAATATGCAGAAATGATTAAACTTACTGGAAAAATAAGGAATCAAGATAACAATTTTTTAAATAAAATAATGGAAATGGTTTATTGACTATTTACAATCAAACTGTAAACAGATAAGAACATTGGCAGGATCATTGTAATAACCTGCAGTTTTATAAGCGGATGCTCACATATTGAACATGTGTCAATGGGGGGTTGCTTGTATTTACCAGATCACTTCATCATATACCAGTCCACTAAAACTGGGGCAGGGCACCTCTCTGCGCACAGGCATGCATTCGGCTCCCTTGTTGGGATCCCATCAGCAAGGTCTGCAATCACACAATGTCCCTCCATCAATTATTGCTCCCTTTCTGAAGTTGTCTTAATTGTTGTTTTAGGGTTGTTATCAGGAAGGGTGAGAAGGGGTATCAATGAGTCTGATATAAGCATAGCATAATGTGTAGAAATATGCAAAAATACAAGGACCGTAGTTCAGTGGCAGAGAGTGTGCTTTGCATGCAAAATGTCCCACATTCAATTCCTGGCATCTCCTGGTAGGTCTGGTTGAGCCCTCCTTTTCTGAACCCTGGAGAGACTCTGCCTGTCAGTGTTGACAGTACTGGGCTAGATAGACCAATGGCCTGACTAGATAAGGCAGCTTCCGATGTCCACGTGTAGTTGTAGTGAAAATGTAATTAAAACTGCTAACGTTTCATTTTCCACCCTCCTGTTTCGGCAGAAATATTCCTCTGACCTCAACTGCCTGGTGGCCCTGCAAGAACTTTATAATTATATTAACAAGTACTATGATCAGGTATGATAAATCCCTTGAGATTTTGTACTTGCAGGATGTTGGTGGGGGTGGGACGGAGGGACATAAACAGACCAATTTCTGCGGGAGAGGGTGGGGTGGGAGTGAACCCATCTATTCTAACCCATTCCCTGCAGAGAGGTTGGTTGCTGGGAAGGGAAGGCCTGTAGGACCGGGATGGGAAGCATGTGGCCCTCCAGATATTGTTGGACCCCAACTCCCACCAGGCCCAGCCTGTATGGCTAGTGGTCAGGGATTATGGGTGTTGCAGTCTGGCAGTATCAGGAGGGCTCTGGCAACAAGTTAGCCAACCCTGCTGTAGAAAGACTTCTGCTACGATAGGTAGGCAAAATATTGACTTTGTGTGCCTCTTTGCAGATAATCAGTGCACTAGAAGAGGACCCACTGGGCCAGAAGATGCAACTGGCATATCGACTGCAACAGATTGCAGCTCTCGTAGAGAACAAAGTTACTGACTTGTGACACTCCTGGGTCCACTACCTGCTCAGATTCAGCACACACGAGAAACTGTACAATCCTAAACAGGTTGACTCAGCATGAAATCCCACTGAGTACAATGGGGCTTAATTCCCTAGCAACTGTGCTATTTAGGGTTGCAGCCTTTTAAGGGGGCAAGGTTGAGCCATACTGAAAGTTCCCTGCCACCTCTGTGCATGGGTCTGTGCGCACGCCATGCCTCCAGTCAGTGCCTTAACTGCATAGAAGCTGCCAGGGTCTCTCGCACTCAGTGCTCTTTCTCTCTCTTTTTTAAACTAGCTGCAAAGAGAATCTTCCGAGTCCAATACACTGGATTTGTAAATAAAAGGGTGTATTTATTTCTGTGGCTCTCTGAAAAGGGTACCAGCTACTGTCTCCCACCTTTTGGGGGAGTGGGGTTGTGGCAGGTCCCTGCTGACCACTGCAGTCTCTGGGATTTGGGGGATCGACCCCAATTTCCTGGCTGGTAATGCACTAATATTGGGGTGGAAACGCCACCTTCCTCTGAACAGACTCTACTAGTCTCTCTTTTAACTTTCCCCATCTCTCTCCCCCCCCCAACACCCCCATTTTATGTATATATGGGAGCTCCCTGCTCCAGGATTGTATTTATTTTAATGAGATTTTGAAGAATAAAAAAACCACACCACTTTTCAGAAAGGTACTGTTGTCTGGTTTATTCACACAACCTAAGGGAAGAAGGGAATGGAAAGGTTTGCCTTAAACAAGTTACTAGATGATTCCCACTTGGTAACTAAGGGGTGAAAGCTGGTAAGACGGTACATGAACTGCCTCCGGAGAGTTAAGATGGGGTGGAACTTGTTCCCATTGGTCAGGCTCTTTCTCACAGGACTAGTTGATTAGAAACTGCATGTGTTCCAAGTTGCTGTGCATTCTCTGATTCCACACATACATGGAATACAGTGGTACCTTGGTTCTCAAACTTAATCTGTTCCGGAAGTCTGTTCCAAAACCAAAGCGTTCCAAAACCAAGGTGCGCTTTCCCATAGAAATTAATGCAAATTGGATTGATCCGATCCAGACTTTTAAAAACAACCCCTAAAACAGCAATTTAGCATTAATTTTACTATCTAACAAGACCATTGATCCATAAAATGAAAGCAATAATCAATGTACTGTACTATAAAATAAATAAAACAGTATTGTAGATGATAAAAAAATGTCAAGAATTTTTTTTTTTACCTGCACTGATAATAGTCATTGTTTGGATGGGGCGCTTTTATCCATTTCTGCAGTCACGCAATCAATAAGTGGCTGAACTGGGTTCCACACAGTCACAAAAACAAATTAACCGAAAAAGCCTCGAAAAGAAAAATGCAAAATAAATAGCAAAAACAAAAGCGCCAAAGAATCCATTCCAGAAGTCTGTTTGAGTTCTGAAATGTTCGAAAACTAAGGTGCAGCTTCTGACTGCTGCAGGTGCCCCAGAAACAATAGCTGACAGCCGCATCGGACGTTTGGCTTCTGAAAAACGTTTGAAAACCGGAACACTTACTTCCGGGTTTTCGCCGTTTGGGAACCAAGGTGTTTGAGAACCAAGGTACCGCTGCATGGTACTGGGTATGCTTGCCCCTGCACACCATGGGTGCACATCACTCTATGCAGTTGCTTCATTTTTTAAAATCCAGTTTCTGCTGATGTGCTCTGCTCTGTTGCAATTGCTCAGAAGTCCTAAGTTGTGTGCTCTGTGGTTAAACTACTTCTTGTAACCTGCTGTTAACTATACTAACTGTTATTTTTTGTAAGTTGCCCTGAAGGCCCAAAGTGGGTCAAAAGAAGAGCAGGAAGTTTAAAACACACACCAGGGTTATCTGCGTTACCTTAAGAACTTGAAATCTTTTGCTGGTGAAGTAGTAGTGCAAGTTCAGCTGCTGCTGTCAAGATACAACTGAAGCAGTCGATGCAGATTGAACATAAATATGCCTAGAGTCCCAGTTTCAGTGTCTCCTCAAAGAATGCAACAATGACTTTACATGTGCATTCATTCATGCATATAACCAATCTTCCCCACACAGGGAGAGAAACCAAATCTGTACAGGGGGAAACTGTCGTCATGGGGCGGCCTCCTTAAGAAGTGCATTCAAGGGCTGTGAGCTCACGATGAAATGAAGATCAGGGGACAGAGCAACTGTGCAAGGCAGAGAACCTCAATTCACCCACCTCTTGCAAGATGATCTTCTATGTGTTTCTGCCAATTGTTTTGCCCTAATCCTGTTACTAGGGATGCGGGTGGCGCTGTGGGTTAAACCACAGAGCCTAGGACTTGCTGATCAGAAGGTGGGCGGTTCGAATCCCCGCGACGGGGTGAGCTCCCGTTGCTCGGTCCCTGCTCCTGCCAACCTAGCAGTTCGAAAGCACGTCTATTTGCAAGCAAGTGCAAATAGATAAATAGGTACCACTCCGGAGGGAAGGTAAACAGCATTTCCGTGTGCTGTTCTGGTTCGCCAGAAGCGGTTTAGTCATGCTGGCCACATGACCCGGAAGCTGTACACCTGCTCCCTCGGCCAATAAAGCGAGATGAGCGCTGCAACCCCAGAGTCGGTCACGACTGGACTTAATGGTCAAGGGCCCCTTTACCTTTACCTTTTTAATCCTTTTACTTAACTAACTTCTTGGGACATCCCCAAATGATTTACACTTTTTAACGGACCCGGGTCCAACGGCCAAGAAAATGAACCACAACAGTGTGATACTCATCAGAAATAAGCACAATTGAGTTCAATGGGTCTTACTTCCATTTCAATTGGATTAGGATTGCATCCTTAAATGGGAACCCCCTGGTTCAGTTCTAGACCTGCCCTGACCCTCAGCTTCCTTCCCTCACATCTGCAAAATAGGGTAAGGGATAATAATACAGAACTGACCTACCTTCTCATAGGGTTATTCTTAGGACTTCAAAGCACTTCACAAAGCTTTATCCTGAACACTACAAAAACGAAGCATAGAACCTGCCTTACGCCAAGCCAGATGGCACCTCTAGCTAGCTCAGTGTTGTCCACTGACTGGCAGCTGCCACTCTCCAGGGTTTCGAATGGAGAGCATTCCCAGTTCTACATGGAAAGGTCAGGTGTTGAAACTCGGGAACTTCTGCATGCAAATCACTGAGCTGCAGCATGATGATGATTTAAGCCATAACGAGGAATTGCTCTCCAGTGAATCATAGGATCGTTGAATTGTTGAAAGTCACAAGAGCCATCAAGTCCAATCCCCTGCAATAGACATAGGACTGCAGTTTTTGAGAACAACTAACTTTCAGGTTCGCCCATCTGCAGGGTGGGATTCAGATAGTGACCCACCTTGTCAGGGTGGTGGTAGCTGATGAAGATGATGATGAAGAAGACTGAGCTGATTAGCGCCCCTCCCCCCATATATATATACAGTATATGCGTGTATGTTTGTATCTAGCACTTGTCACTCAGACGCTTTAGGAAACTTGCTTTTTCAAAGCACCAAAGTGCCATCTGCCTCGTCTTTCTCCGCCTTCTCCCTCCCGCTCCCCACCCCACGGAGGGGCAGGCCCAGAGGGAGCTCAGCCTCCTCCCCGCCAGCCTCACGTGGTGGAGCAGAAGCAGCTGGTGCGGTTGGGAAGGGGGCGGGCCACGCAGGCGCAAGGGGCATCCCGGAGCCTGGATGGAGCTCACGGGGGCTGGGGGGGCCATGAGCGGCAAGAAAGGTAAAGCGGGGGCGCGCGGCTGCCCTTCAGGTCTTGGGGGCGCGTGCATGGGGGCTGCAGATAAATCCTGGGTGGGGGAGGCAGTTGCATGGGGAGGAAAGAGGGGGCGGCGGCAGGGGGGGGGGCTTTCCTCTTGCACGGTCGGTCCCTGCTGCTGCTGCTGCTGCTGCTGCCATTTGCAAGCTTGCCTAGGAAACTTTTGCAGGCGGAGCGCTAATTCTCCTCCCTCGCGTCCCCCAGGCCCGGGGAGCGGCCGCGGCAAAAAGAAGAAGCATAAGAAGGAGAAGGCGCCTCCGGCCCCGCAGGCAGAGGGCGAGACCCCCACGGGGTGAGTGGGGCGCCGAGCGCATCTTACCTCGGGGGGAGGGCGGCGGCGGGAGCGACCCTGCCCCGTCGGGGATGCGTGTGCGAGTGAATGCGGGCGAGAGGTCCTGATTCTGTAAATTGCAGCTCCCGGGTGTTGGGGGGGGGGATTCTCCCCGTTTAGAGGAAGCCGGCATGACTGAGAAGGGGGGACGGACAGGTTTGCGGAACAGGTGCTGGGGAAGCCGCAAGGGGAGTGCGGGGCTGGCTGCGGCTTCTCAGGGCAGATTCACACGTGCATGTTCGGAATCGTGGCTTGAGTGGACGGGCCAACACGGGTATCAATGCCTAGAGCGCCCCGCTTTTCGGGGGAGCCCGTGCAGGCTCTCCGCTGCCAGCCTTCAGGCTGCAAGAACGCCAGTGGCATCTGTGCACGTGTAAGCGACTTTTAGTGTTTGGAGGGTGGAAATTTCAGGAAATCGGTCAGTTTCATAACACGCCTTTGTCTCTGGAAGATTGCATAGTTTGCATGTGTGAATGTCCATCACAGGTATAACGCTATGTATAATCTTAAATGTAATTAAGTGGAGGCAGTTTGACTGCAAGTAATTTGGGTGTTGAGAAGACCAAATCATGGTTATGATTTCCATTTCTCTGGCAAGGGGGGAAAATGATGATAAAGCTTCTGCTACAACTTAAAACATGTGAGCGCTTCTACATTGCTTCTTTGACATGTAAATCAGTCAGGAGAGCTGGTCGAGAAAGTAATTCAGCTTTCTGATGATGAAGGCTCAAGAACCAGTCTTCAAGGCAAAACCTGAGTAGGAGCGGCTGTGTTTGCTCACTTTAGGACCTTTACCTCTTCAACAACGATTTTATTGTGAGCTTCCGGGAGTAAGGAGCTTCTGTTTTTGCTCGTTGTTGTTGCCTAGACAAAAGCCTGTGCCATGATAAGTGTGTTAGGCTTTTAAGAGGCCTCAATTCATGACCGTGGATTGGGTGCCTTTTGCACCAGGATGGCTGTGGCAGACTAGTAAGTCCAGATGACTCAAACAAGTGAACCAATCTAGATCCCTCAATATGTTGTTGGGCTTCTACTTCCATCATCTCTTACCACTGATTGGGGCTGATGGGAGTTACGAGTCCAACAACATCTGGAGGGCCCCAGGAGAGGGAAGGCTCCCCTGAGATAAGGTAATTCCTGCCACCATCTGAAATTATTATGATTATTACTATTATTTTATGTATATCCTGCCTTTTTCCCAAACCGGGATGCAAGGTGACTTACGGATAAAATAGAAACAGGTAAAAAACATGGGGAAAACTTACTAAACATTAATAAAAGTAAAACAATTTATAAAACAGATTTATTAAAAATATAGATAATTACAATAAAAACATCACAGTGGTTCCCAAAAGCCTTCGCCTGGCAATGCAAGGACAACAAGGTGGGAGCCAGTCTAGCTTCTCTAGGGAGGGAATTCCCAAGTCTGGGAGCAGCCACCACTGAGAAGGCCCTCTCCCGTGTCCCCACCATGTGTGCCTGTGAAATTGAGTTTATTGTCTTCCCTTTTTAAGGGGAGTGCCAAAAGTGTTACTGTTAAAGGAGTAGTGCTGGTGCTGATGCCTTTTTAAAGGAATGAGGCTACCTGGAAGCCCCATCCATGGGTGTTGGAAATGGTGGTGTAGGTTACTGGGCACAGTATCTTTTTCTTGGTGCCTTTGGTGAAGGTTGCCTCTGAATCTGAGTCAGATGCCACAAAGGGGAAAAAATAGGTTGTTTGGTTCTGTGGGGAACATGCTGAACCCACAGCCTAGATCATGGGTAGGCAAACTAAGGCTCTGGGGGCCAGATCCGGTCCAATCGCCTTCTAAATCCGGCCCAGGAATCAGCGTGTTTTTACATGAGTAGAATGTGTGCTTTTATTTAAAATGCATCTCTGGGTTATTTGTGGGGCATAGGAATTCATTCATTTTTTCTCCCAAAATGTAGTCCGGCCCCCCACAAGGTCTGAGGGACAGTGGACTGGCCCCCTGCTGGAAAAGTTTGCGGACCCCAGGCCTAGATCATCTTGCTGTGCTGATTTAGATTGCAGATGGGGATTACATGATTAAATAAAAAAATAAAAAAATATCCACATAGGAAACTAGCAAGCTATGGCAAAACTGTGCTAAAACTCTCCTCCCTTTATAGGGAGTTTTTAGTTTCTTTTCCATGGGAGAGCACCCAGCCTTGAGAGAGAGCACCTGCCACGGTTTGGTCTGGACCTGGGGCCTCCTGGTGAGCTAAGCCCACGCCATGCAGGGCTGGCCGCTTCCCCTGGCCGGTCTCATCCCGCTCCCCTCGCCCAGATTCCATTCCCATCCTGGGCGGCAGCTGCCGGGGGCCATGGGGCTATTTTTAACCCCCCGCCTGCCTCTGGTGTCTCTGTGCACATTTGGGCTCTGGCGGGGAGGAGGGTTCTGAGCTCACAAGGTATTAATTCCTCTTTTACTAAGGAGGGGAGCATGTGGACAGATAAGGTGCCCAGCTGCCGGCATGCTTTGCTGAGGCAGTCTTCTGTCTCCATCCCAGGGCCCGTCACTCCAGCCTGGCTTTCACGCCAGAACCGGCAGCTCCTGCCCAGATCTGGGAGCTTTGCTCTGAGGAGTATCTTCTCCCTGGGGAAGGCGTCAGGAACAGAGCAGGTCTTCTCCCCTTGCCCTCCCCCCAAATACACACCTTCCTTTGACAAGAACTGGAAGATCAGCAGAGAAAAGGGTGCCAGCTAATTTCATTTTATGCTTGGCCACGAATCGCTTCCCTGTGTATCTTTGGAGATGGGGGAAACGATGCAAGAGGGACTAGGAGGCAGTAGGTATGTCTAAAATTATTGTGAAAGGAGGGTAGTGGTGTTACTTTATTGTGCCATTGATGTGCATGGCGTTTTACAAAACGATATAAACCTAAAAGAGAGGTCCCTGCCCTGAGGGGCTTACTCTCTGAATTTTGACAGAGGGGGAGATGGGAGGTTTAAGAATATGAGCAAATAAAAGTTACAGTTCCTTAAACTTTCTGTTGGGGTGAGAATTAATGCCCATGTGGTTCGTCCTCTCCAGAGGTGACTCTCAGGTTGGAAGCAGGCAAAGGATAAACAGCTGCTTACAGAAGCAGGATAAACATGAATTAAAAAGTAAATGACATAATTGGGAATTGAGATGCTCCTGACAAGTCTTTCTTTCTCCCCCCGCCCCCCCCCGGCCAACTCTTCCAGGCCACTGAGTCCCTCCTGCTCAGATGACGCTCCAAGCACCCCTCCAGTACCCCCCTTGCCTTTCCCCGCTGTGATCGGAGGAGGGCAGCTGGGATCTGATGACGAGGAACAAGAGGACCCCCGAGATTACTGCCGAGGTATTTGGGCAATGTGGGGAGTGGGGCAGGCTATTCTTCCCCCAAGCTGGGACAGATTAGGGGCTTTCTGTTTGGAATTGTAAGTGAGGTGGGCAGTACCAGGTGCAGAGAGCAGATAAACAAAGGAAGACTGCATTGCCTTCATACCCTCTGCTTGTTGAGCTTCTAAAGTTGCTCTTGTTTCCAGCAAGACAACCCAGAGAGCTAGACCCTTGGTCTGGTCCAGCATAGCACTCTTCTGTGCCCCTAAAGAATAACAGCAAAACTGTTCAGTGTCTTTAGAAATTGCCCACATGCAGTACTAGAACATGGGTGAGAAACCTGTGGGCCTTCCAATGCTGTTGAACTACAGTTCCCACAATCCCTGACCTTTGGCCAGGTTGGCTGAGGCTGATGGGATCTGTAGTCCTCCAAATGCTGTTGGGCCAGAAGTAACCCACCCCAGCGCTAGGTGCTCCGTGGTCCAGGGTGGCGATTGTGCTGGGCCAGGACGTTCTCTGTGACTCTGGCAACTGGTATAACTAACCTATCTTCCCCTTGTTGCCTTGCTAGGTGGGTATTACCCGGTAAAGATTGGGGACCTGTTCAACGGGCGCTACCATGTGGTGCGGAAACTCGGCTGGGGGCACTTTTCGACTGTCTGGCTTTGTTGGGACATTCAGTGAGTATGGCAGGGTGGGGAGGCTTCATTTCTGTCCCCTACCAGAGAATTAAGGAGTGAAGGCTAGTACAATGGACTTCACTTTCCTGAAAAATGGAAAAATCAAAGGCAGCGTTTTCTAACTGGCCAGATTATGGAGCAACAAAGGGAGGCTATGTGAAGCGAGAAATAAGGGAGGAAGAATTAAGGGAAATGGAAATACTCAGGAAGTGATTTTTATACCATATGCAGTGGTACCTCTGGATGCAAATGGGATCCGTTCCGGAGCCCCGTTCGCATCCTGAAGCAAACGCAACCCGCGTCTGCGCGTGCGCTGGTTGCGATTCGCCGCTTCCACACATGCGCGTGACGTCATTTTGAGCGTCTGCGCAAGTGGCGAAACCCGGAAGTAACGCGCTCTGCTACTGCTGGGTCGCTGCGGCGCGTAAGTTGAAAACGCTCAACCTGAAGCACATTCAGCCCGAGGTATGACTGTACTGTAGATTCCTAGCAAGGAGAAGAAAAAGAGAGGAATGTGCTGAGGGCTTATATGGTCATGATTGTTCTGCTGCTCTTGAGGGCTAGAAGCTTGCTTAAATTTAAACATGTTGTCATCGTAGTTATTAGTTTGCACAAAAGCCCATTTGAGCCTTTGGAACCACACATTGTGATCATTTTACCCAGTCTAAGTCCTTAGCAGGAGGGCTGATAAGGTTGGAAATGCAAATCCAGAGGTTATTCACAGGATTGCAGCTTTTTACCTGTAATTAGGTATTCCAAAGTAGCCAGCGTCTTCAGTAAGAGGCAATGGGGTGGGGGCAGAAACTCAGCCTTTCTTACCAGGCTGCTGATCGTTAAGTACAAAATAATTGATGGGCATAAAGGGATTGCCTAATCTGTGTTCACAGATCCTGGGAAGACCCATGAGGATGGGGAGGGGGGGTCCCTGAGTGTGTGTGGGACAAGGAGAAGGGTGGGCATGGTAGTCAAGTGTCTTAATAGCAGAGGAACTTGCTGTTTCCTACTGCGTAAATCGTTAAGTATTCCCACTTTGCTTTTATGAATTTGTTATTATTTTGTAATCACTACTATGTCCTTAACTTGTTTTATCTGAGAAGTCTTGATGCTCCTGTGGAGATTACAAAGTGGGGGGCAAAATTTAAAACAAAAAGTGGAAAGGGGGAGCCAGGACTAACCAGTCCTTTTCTTCTCTGTCTCCCCCCGCAAGGCGGAAGCGTTTTGTGGCCCTCAAAGTGGTGAAGAGCGCTGTGCACTATACAGAGACAGCCGTGGATGAGATAAAGCTGCTGAAATGTGTGAGTTGCCCTCCTTGCCCATCCCTTTCCCCAGTTCTGGGGGCCCTGTAGAAGGAGTAGTGATTAAATAAAAGGAGACGAAGTTTGTGAGATTTTGGCATACTTGGAACCCCTTCTGCTTAGGAGCCCTGAGCCATAAACTACCAGTGCTCATGTGTATGCCGCTCTTTATTATTTTATCTGATCCCTTGGACAGCCTAGGCTTGGAGTAGATGAAGCACCCCTACCCTGGATCCATTTGCTCTGTTTACTATCTAGATCCCACCCTTTGCTGTCAGACGCAGTGTCTTCTGTTCCCTTAGCCAATCTAATCTGTTTCTCTCCATATGACCTGGACTACAACTTCCATCAGCCCCAGCAAACACTGGGTGCTGGTAAGGACTCATGAGAATTGCAGTCCAATATGTCTGGAGGGCATCCTGGATTGGGAAACAGTGTTCAAAACTCCCATTGTTTTAGACATATTTTGCGACAGGGAATTTCATTAGCGCAAGCAGTTTCTGAGCTCTGGGCGCAGTACTGCACCTAAGATTTCAGATTAAAACTGCAGAGTGGAAGGAAAGGAGGAGCTTTTTCTGCCTCCCCACTTCCAGCTACCCTCTGAAGACTGGAGAAGAGACCCTCTTAAGAATATTAGGGGGGGTGGGCAGGGGAAGGACTAGACCATGTGAAAAAGGAACGTAATATTTTAGTTGCAGTTCATTCATTTTCAGCTTTGTGTTCTTGTTCTAAAAAAAGCGTGCCTAGACATTTTGTTGTTGCGTCCATAACTTAGGTTTAAGGTGCCATTTAGCACCTAGCCTTCATATCTCAGTTTCTAACACTGTTAAGAAAGGCTGCCTTAGAGCAACGTGAAAAGTACGAGTCTACAGGAGAGCCGAATCTCAGCTACCTGGAGCAGAGAGTTTGGTTTGCTACTCTGACATTTGAAGTAGATTCCTAATTAACATTCCTTCTTCCCCATCCCACACAAAGACACTATTTCCCTATTCTAAACAGTGTTTCTTTGTGGAATATTGTTTGGAAATAATAATGGATTTGACAATTTGGTTCAACGTCTGATGCCCGGCTATAGGGGAGCCCTTGCCATGGGCATAGCCAAGGGGGACAGCTCCCCCCGCCCCCCGATCAAGTAATGAATAGAAATATTTAATTAACTGACCAATCATGTCATTTCTGCCCCCCTAAAAAAAGTCCTGGCCCCCCTAACAAAAATCCTGGCTATACCCATGGCCCCTGACATCAGAAATACAGTGGAAGTGTACCCAAGTTGGGGTTTTTTTCAGCTGTGACATCTATGATTTAAAACAGCTTCCCAAGGATGGTTTGCCTGGCTCTATCATTGCTCACTTGTGGATAGGCAAACAAAGGCAGTTTTATTCCAGGGAGCTTTTGGAGACTTATCACTCTTTATGCTGGTTCTGCCTTTAGGGTTTTTAAAGTCCTTTTTGGACTGCTTTGTGGTTTTACTTATTTCCCCCCCTTTTCTATAATGTTTTTATTTAGATTGTAAATCTCTTTGAGTGGATCAGGTGGGATATACAGTGGTACCTCGTCAGGTTACATATGCTTCAGGTTACAGACTCCACTAACCCAGAAATAGTGCTTTAGGTTAAGAACTTTGCTTCAGGATGAGAACAGAAATCGTGTTCCGGCGGCGTGGCAGCAGCAGGAGGCCCCATTAGCTAAAGTGGTGATTCAGGCTAAGAACAGTTTCAGGTTAAGTACGGACCTCCGGAACGAATTAAGTACTTAACCCGAGGTACCACTGTAAACCCTGAGAATATTTTTTTTTAAGTATGATTGGGATTGTACAACTTCATAGTGCAGTGAGGGATTGGACTCCCTCACATTAATAAAAGCTCGCTACGCTTTGAGTACCAGCAGAGATTCTATTGTAACCTACCCATTCTTCACACGGGGCCTTTTTTATTTCTAGGGAGTATTTAAGCATGCCATACTTCACCTCCAGCCACATAGGCCCCACACATCTTCCTTCAAGGTGGGTGGTGGGATTTCAATTAGGAGGATCTGGTTGGATCAGAAGCCTGGTCAGTATCAAGGTTTCTTGGAAGGACCCACCTGCTAGAGTGTCCTGCTAACAAGTTATTTACCACAGATGCGACATCTCTACATTTTTTAATCTCCAGGTTGGCAACTGGGGAGGGTGGGCCGTTTTGACCCAAGGGCTTCTGTTGATGACTCTGATCTAGGATGTGTCATTTCCCCCCTTTTTTTTACTTTCCAGGTGCGAGACTCTGATCCCTGTGACCCCAAGCGTGAGAACATTGTCCAATTGATTGATGACTTCAAGATCTCAGGGATCAATGGTGTCCGTATCCTTCCACAAGCAGGCCCAGAAAACCATAGGTGCTCCTGTTCAGATTGTTAGGAGCCACTATTGACTTCCAAAACTATGGTTTCTGAAGGTATCTCTTGGGTGAATGTCTAGGTCAGGACAAAGCTTTCTCTGCTACTTCTTAGACCAGAATGGTGTGGTGGTTTTGTTGGGGAAACATTCAAAGAGCAGTACCAAATTATTCATACAGATAAAAAGTTAGCATATTCGGCAGAAAGTTGATCTTGCAACCTGGTTTTATATGCTCAGGAATGTTTTTTCTGCGGGGGAGCGTTCAGTCCTGCATTCTGCCTCCTGCTATATGACATGATACAGTCCAGAGACAGTTGGAGCAAGCAATGAACTTTCTGTTTGGATCAGGCCTATGAGGATGGACATAAACAGTTGCAGTCTGCTTCAGATGATTGTTTTATTGTTGGACAGAGGCACAACTGTTGTTAGGCCACACCCTCCAGGTCATGTCACTGTCGGAAAAGAATCATACATTGGCCTGAGATGAATTGCAATTTATTTTTGCTGGGAAGGTGTTTTTCCTCTCCCCCCATGATGGGTGTTTGGAATGTTGCATTTACTGTAGCTGTTCAGCGTCGCAGGAATCTATTGGCTAGTAGCTGTGACACTTCTGATGATGACCAGAACCTTCTCCAGTATGCATACACACACACACACACTATGACTTTTTGAGAGCTTAAAAATAAAAATTGGTGGCTGTGCTCATTGCTATTCCATTTTTCGTAGGCGTTCTCATGTAGCCTCTTAAAAAATAAATGGTAAATAGGTGAGGACATGGGAAAAGCCAGCAAGGCTACCTGTGCTCTACAATTCCCTGCCACATTTAATGAATAGTTCTGTTTCTGTGTTCTGGCTGTGTGCTCCCACAAGCCTCAGCTGGCATGGCCAGTTGTCAAGGATGGTGGGAGTTTCAGTCCACAACATCTACCTTATTTAATTAGACACAAAGCAGCAAGCATGCAGTCATTCCCTGCAGATAATGCTACTCCTGCTATTGAATGAGATGTTCCGGAAAGGAATCCCAGTTTTGTCATCATGTGGAAAGTTGCATGGTTTTCACACAGTGGCCAGTTGTCAGTAGGTGAATGTCTCAAAACATCTGTATTCAGTGTTCTCCTCCTCACTGAACACTGGCACAGTTTCTCTTCCATATCTGATTTTAAGACATTAAAAACACCACATTAGTAATATGGGGAAAATGAGGGTTGTCATAGTGTTCTGATACATCGCTCAGACCTAGGAAAATCATTTTAGCTTACTGTGTCTCCTTGACTCGACCTCTGCCCAGATGTCTGCATGGTCCTTGAGGTTTTAGGACACCAATTATTGAAATGGATCATCAAGTCCAACTACCAGGGACTTCCTATACCCTGCGTCAAGAGCATCCTACGCCAGGTAAAGAGTGGATTTATTTTAAATCCAGTTGGGATCTGTTTGTAACATCAGGATCATTTCAACCCTTCTTTATTTAGGCTGCTTAGATTTAGGTTACTTGTATTATATTCAAAATCACTGGGAGGTTGAATCAAACAAGCCACACAACTTGAGCAGAAATGAAGGTGTCTGTATGTTGGGGATGGGGGTATCATATGGTTGAGTTCTTTCTGGAGTATAGTTTTAGACCACCAGTGGGATATTGCATGTTGTATTGCTTTCCATGAAAGAAAACTCCAGTCTCTGCATATGGAAAGCTAGACCAGTGTTTCCCAAACTTGGGTCTCCAGCTGTTTTTGAACTATAATTCCCATCATCCCTGATGGCTGGTCCTGCTAGTTAGGAATTATGGGAGTTGTAGTGCACAAACAGCTGGAAACCTCGGTTTGAGAAACACTGAGCTGGACCATTGAGGTGAAGGCTAGACTAAAATCCATCTTGATGGGAGGGGATTCAGGTGAACAGAGGAACATGAGTCTCTTTGTTGTAGAGAGGCTGGGGCCTAAGGCAGTCATTCCCAAATCTAGTCCTAGAGCCAGTGTGGTGTAGTGGTTAAGAGCGGTAGTCTCGTAATCTGGGGAACCGGGTTCGCATCTCCGCTCCTCCACATGCAGCTGCTGGGTGACCTTGGGCTAGTCACACTTCTTTGAAGTCTCTCAGCCCCACTCACCTCATGGAGTGTTTGTTGTGGGGGAGGAAGGGAAAGGAGAACGTTAGCCGCTTTGAGACTCCTTAAAGGGAGTGAAAGGCGGGATATCAAATCCAAACTCCTCTTCTTCTTCTATCTAGGGGCTGATATTGCACACATCCTTCTGCTCTTGAAGAGGGTTCTGTATCTTGAGCACATGCACACGGTCCATGGTAGTTAACAAAATTCCAGGCTCTGAGGTTCCCAGTACAGTGGTACCTTGGGTTACATACGCTTCAGGTTACAGACTCCACTAACCCAGAAATAGTGCTTCAGGTTAAGAACTTTGCTTCAGGGTGAGAACAGAAATCGTGCTCCGGCGGCATGGCGGCAGCAGGAGACCCCATTAGCTAAAGTGGTGCTTCAGGTTAAGAACAGTTTCAGGTTAAGAACAGACCTCCAGAACGAATTAAGTACTTAACCCGAGGTACCACTGTATAAGCTCTGTAGTTCCTGATACCACAACCTCTGTACTCGGAAACCCTTGAATTCTCCCATTTGATCATGCATCTCCCTTCCCAGGTATTGCAGGGCCTCGACTACCTCCACACGAAGTGCAAAATAATCCACACAGACATAAAGCCAGAGAACATCCTGCTGTGTGTAGATGAGAGTTACGTGCGCCGCCTGGCAGCTGAGGCCACTGTTTGGCAGCAAGCTGGGGGCCCGCCCCCCTCTGGCTCTGCAGGTAAATAGTCACACCCTCCCCATGTTCTTTTAATCTTTATAGTGGCACGTCTTCTTTAGAAAGAAGAGGATAATCCCTGGCTCCATTCTCCCGCCTACGTTAGACAGGCAAGACCAGGGTTGGCAAGTGGAAAAGTTGGAGACTTTAGCAGGAAGTTAAGCAAGCACCTCTTTCCAATTGACTTAATAACTAATTTTAGTGTAGTAGTGCCTGTGTTTGCATTTACTGAACTGTGACTAAATTTTAAATACCCAGTGAATACCCAAGACACCTCTACATCGTTCCATCCTTATTACATACATCATGATTATTATCGGTCTATTGCGATGTTTAGCTGGTGATATATCGCAGTGTTGACAACCAAGTATCGCCCAACCCTACAAGACATATGGGTGAAGTTTGATTGCAGGAATCAGAGTAGTAGCAAGAGAGCCAATAATACAAATATAGTGATGCTAAATAAATCAAATTGTCCAGGGAATCCTTGGCAAAGCATAAAACAGGAAAAACTTTGACTGAATTGTGGAGTGCGATAGAGGAGAGTCAACTGGGAAGATGTGCAGAAAAATTGAAGCTACAATGGTTCATAAAAGGCTAGGCCCCTAGTTGGCAACTATTTACTGTTTATTTACTACTTTAATACGGAGATTGGCAGGCATACACACAGGGTTGCTTCCTATGTTAATCCTACTCAAGAGTAGATCCACTGAAAATAATGGACCTAACTGAAGCATAGCTCTGTTAATATAACTGAGTTGGATATAACCTGCACTCTCCCTTTGCAACTGAATTGTCAGAAAGTTGCACCGCTCTTGCCATCACTTTTCCCACCCAGACTCTTGCCTCTCTGACTCAGCAGATGGAGGACCCGGCTGGTGCAGTTGCTGATCTCCAGACAGCAGCCTTAAACATAGTGCAGGAAGAGTGCGTGTGTGCATGCACATAATTGAGTAGAGCAGCTCTCTCCAGTCTCCCTACTTGTCACAGAAGGCCACGGCTGTGTGTCACTCCAGTCCATGGATAAGGAACCTGTGACCCTCCAGATAATGTTGGACACCAGCTCCCATCAACCGCAGTCAGCATGGCTAATGGTTAGAGGTGGAGGTTTAGAGAGCAGCTCTAATGAGTATCTGCACAGGAACTCGAGATTATGCTAAGGATCTCCAGAAGTGGTGACTGCACATTCAAGACCAAGCAGGGTAGACTTGTAGGATGATTGATGGGAGGAAAGGAGAGGGCAAGAATCACAACATCACTCTGTGGGCCATGGACTACCAGCCATGGCCTAGAATGTCAATCCACCCTCACTAGGGAGCTTGGCTGCCTCCCACATCCTCTCCCCTATATTTATCTTCACAGCGTTACGGATTGTTGTTTGTTTGCCTTAGACTTCCTGGCTGTTGGATTCTGGGAATCATTTCTGTCTCTTTCTCTCCCTCTTTTCTCTCCTCACTCCATCTGTGCACCTCTTCCCTCAGTCAGCTCTGCACCCCAGGAGAGCCTGGTAAGTCTCCTCTTGGTGCCACTACCCCTTTCAAAGGTGGTGGAAAAACTAAGTTTAGAATTGGTAATTATTATTGTTGCTGTATTCTGTGGCCTTGTGTGGATGGATGGGCCTCCCCCTGCCCCCTGTTTTGCAATTCGCATACAAGATTCTCATGGTCACACCTGTATTTACCAACAGTCCAGGCTTAACAGGACCCAGCCACAGACAATTTTTCACATGTGCCAGAGATGTCTGCAGCCTTTACTGGATACAAAAACAAAGTGCAGAGAGAGGCAAGAGCTTCACAGCCTTGTGTGGGTTGTACTTTGTTCTGTGTGGCACACAGTTAATTTAACTGTGGCACTGCCCTGCAGTGTGAGAATGCACCTGTGCATTGGCCTAAGCCTCTCTTTGTGAGGGCTCACAGCTCAGCAGAAAAGCACATGCTATGCAGAAGTCAGTCCCTGGCATCTCCCATTAAATGGAATGTTTAGCAGATGATGGAAAAGGTCCAGGGAGCTGCTGCCAAGCGGAAAAGCTGATACTGAGCTGGAAGCACAAAATAGTCCGACCTGCTCTAAGGCAGTTCCCCGTGTTCCAGTCATTGTGCCTGCCTGGTTCCAGTTGTGTCACTTCAAAGAAGGGCAGAAGTGTTCATGGGAAACATAACGTACACAAATAAGGCAGAGACAGCATTGCAAATTCATTTTTCATTTTCATGTAGCACACACATTTGATAGATAGACAGATTATCCCAGAAAAGTGTACCAGATTTGATTCCTCATTTCTGAAATGTCCCCATGTTGGGACTGGCTGAGGACTGGCTCTTGTCCACTTTTCCAAGATTGCACTTCAACTTGTAAAACCATCTGATGATTTCCAAAGACTCTGCACTCTCTTTTGTGGACACTCCTTGCTTACCTGCGCTGCCTGTCACACTTCTTTGGGTTTTTCTCTTTGGCCTTTATGTAGCAAATCCCAAGCAGGGACAATGCACTCTCGATTCTGCCTGTGCCAGTAAGGGGGACAAGAAGGCATGCAAGTGTGAACACAAAAAAGGAGAGAGTTTTGGACCAGGGAAACCACATCTTACAGCTAGCCTTAGAGAAATCAAGCAAGCCAGTTCTTTTTTGATAGTCCATCAGAAGCCAGCCAAGAGGAAATGCAACCAGCTTGACCACTTGCTTTCTTACCAGACACAAAGCTGCTACAAGATAGAAGTTCTTTGGTTAATGCAGCAGAGTCTTGTGTATTTTGACTTGTTCCCTCCTTGCATTTTCTGTACAGATGAGTCCATATCCCAAGTGCCATGATGCCAGTATGTTGTAACGTGACTTCTAGGTGCACATGTGAAGGGGATAGAATATTATTATTCATTTTATTATTAAATTTGTATACCACTCTTCATCCAAAGACCTCAGGGGAGTTCACAGCATAAAAATAAAACATTAAATACATAATAAAAACAAGAACAAAACAAACACTTTTAAAAGGATGTGTGATGGTAATCAGCCAATACAGGTTTATGGGCTTGCATGTAGATAAAAATCTTTCCTTAAAATCGCATAATTCCTGACTCGGTTCTTGCTGTTGCTGCTGCCCCATTGTTACTCCTGATGTTCTGTTGTGTTAGTGCTGGATAGGGCATTGGTTGTTGCTCAGCTTTGCTGGAAAGACAAAGGGTCATAATTCATATGCTCATCCCATAGCATTTAGTTGTTTATTTTGCCCACCCATCTGCCTGCTTTATTTTTCCACCTTAAAAACACCAGTTTGCATATATCATCACACAGAGAGAGAGAGAGATTTGCATCCCTTTTTGCTTGTGGAAGTGCAAGATGGTGTCCTCTCGCACACCCATTATGGTTTCTTTGTCTTCTCATTCCCAGTTGCTCGCCCTTCATGCCTTGTGTGTGTTCTCTGGAGTTCATGCTTCTGCCACCGAGCACACCCTTGTTTCTGTACGTCATTTATTTGTTCCTGCACCTGCTTTTGCTTTAACCCAGCCAGGCCTAACCCAAGACATTTTACTACAGGGGTGGCTAAGCCTTTTGGGGCAGAAGTCCAGAGTGGCCCATGGCCACCCTCTGAGGGCTGCATGGTAAAATGGGCACGGCCAGATCATTACTTTCCTTCCAAAGTAAGGCTGTTCCTTTATTCTCACAGATTCATTCCACTGGTAGTTTCTTTATTTTCTTCCATTTATTTTTTAACTGATAATGTGTTCCATCCAACGTCGGGCAGTTCCATTCCTTAATCTCTCCAAACTCATTCTGTTCATTTTTTTAAAAAAAACACCCTTATTTATTTCCCCTTATTATTCCTTCAGAGTCCCTCTTTTCCCTCCCAGATGCATCTCATTTGCAATTAATAGGTGGTGCTGACTTTCTTTCATTTCTGTTGTTCCTATTCACTTCACTTCTGTTCACTTCTGGCTGTATTACAGTATTTCTCCCATTTTGATTTCCCACATTGAGAGATCATTCGTCATTGGCTGCTGTAGTCATCACAGTGGGATAAACAATGCAATCAGCCATGCGCAGAAGGAAAGAGAATTGGTTGTTAATGGGTAGGGCTGTTAATGGTGCTCCTGGAAGCACTGCTTTAGAAAGCAGTGAGGTGCCTTAGGGAAGCCCAGTTGCAAATACCCAAGTAAAGTTAAGGTTTTTAGAGGCTGGGTGGCCATCTGTTATGGATGCTTTAGTTGAGATTCCTGCAGTGCAGGGGGTTGGACTAGATGACCCTCAGGGTCCCTCCCAACACTATAATTGATTGTGGGGGGGGTGTTGGGATTTAAGAGCTACAATGCCTGCAAGCCACCCAGAATCTCACACACACACACACACACACACCGATGCTTTGCAGGATCACAGCAGATGTTGGGCCCCAATATTTGAATTGTGCACAATTTTCTTGACACCCCTAAATATATTATCAGTGAGGGACCACTCTCTTCTGCAGTTGGTCTGGCCCAGCTTTTTTATAGGCCCAACCCTTGCAGGCCTCAGCCCCTCCTCATTCTGACCCTTCCCTTACATTTGGCTTGTGCCTTTACACAAGTCCTTGTTTCCATGTAGGACTAGTGTTCAGTGAGGTGTTTGAGCCGTAGCACTGAGGTGGGTGCTCACTTGAGTAAAATGTTCCTGCATAAATAAATAACTGCACATAGAAAACTTAATGTTTTTGGGGGAAGGGCCTTGTCCATCTTGCCTTCTTCCTCGACATGCTAGTTTTTGTGTGGCAGAAATTATTTTGTTTGGGGTAGCATTTCAGGTAGGAGAATCCCCGTTTGTAACCAGAAACAGGCTGACCACTAGGCCTCATTTGCTCACTTGCTCTTGCATCTGCTCTTACAGATATGTAATGCCTTTCTTCTTCTTCTTCTTGCTACATCTTTCTCCTCATTCATCCTTTGCCCGCCCCCATTTCTTTGCACACAACTACTCTCTTGCAAGCTGTGTGTTTTGCTGTGAAATTGCACCCCGCTGTTTTGGGGTTCTGGCACTGCCCACTGACACTTTGAGTTGCTTCCTGGTGATTCCCTTGGTTTGTTCCTTCTCCTTCTCCCCTTCTCTACCCCAAACCTCAGGGCCTGCCATGTGGCTCCTTTGCATGCTCCCCCCCAACCCCCGCTCACTTTCCCATGCAGCCCTGGAATTGTAAGTAACAGGGCTGTGACATGGGGTCATCTCATCTCCCAGAATGGGAAGCTTTCGAAGAACAAGCGGAAGAAACTGAAGAGGAAGCAGAAACGGCAAAGTCAGCTCCTGGCAGAACGGCTCCGGGACCTTCAGCAGCTGGAGGAACTGGCGACCCTGGCAGCAGGAGATGCCAGCGAGCCCACAGCAGATCCAGGTGAGGTTGGGAGAGGGAAGTCAGCTGCTGTTGGGTGCAGCTGGTTCTCTTGTGTGGTCAGGTCTGGAGGCTTGACACCCCCCCCCCCAGTCTTTGCATACTTACTCTCACACCCTTTTGTGCAGCTTAAAATATTTGAGCTTGTGCCCCTTCACTGCCTCCCCTACACTTGTACGCTAGCATTTACATTGCCTGTTGTTTGTTCCTGGCATTTACATGGGTCCATTTCACGTGCCATCAGAATAAACCATAGTTAACGTTTTATTGTGAATGTACCTTTCTAGGCTGCTGTTCTCCTCCCTCCTAGTGCACGGAGGAAATGAAGGCCCCTGGCTTAGCGTTCTGTCTGAACCAGGGATCTTACTCTAAGCAACCCATGACTAGTAAGCTAAGAACGAATATTGGTTTATCATTGTGGTTTGTTTGGAGCAAAACAAATGGCAACTCGGTCGCTGGCTGAAATGTAATGTTAAGCCCAGGGCTGATGGTTTGTTTCTCCCCAATGCTAGCAAGAAGCAGCAAAGTGGGTCCAGTTGCCTTGCAGTAAATAGGTTTATTTTTGAACATTTTACAACCTGACTCTTGAAATGGGATGTAGTCACCTCCTGATTCTTACCTTTTTGGTGCCCTTTCACCTATGCCTCTCCCTTCAGAAACATATAATGCAACTCTCTTTCTCCTTTTCAATCAGTGCTGTTCACAGCACACTTTTTTATGATACCAGGGAACCCTGACCCTCCTCTTTCTTCTTCTGTAGACCTGCCTGACGGAGCTCCCATCATGGTCTCCACAGCTGGGGGGACAGAGCCCTCAGGGGGCTCTCTCGCTTGCAGCCCCCAGAGTCTGACATCATCTTCTGGTTTCTACACACACAATGCCTATGACAGCTGCAACGGGCACTCTCCACCTGGCACAGCCAGCCGCCATTTCAGCCCTGACTCAGCAACCTCCGGCTTCTCAGGGTCCCTCTTCTCTGGCTCAGCCATGTCAGGTGTCTCTAACCAGCGGGAGCGTGGAGGGCTTCTCTCCCCCAGCAGTGAGTATCTCTCATGGGTTTACAGGGGCAAGATGACAAAGGAGCCATGTAGGCCCAAACGCCCAAAAGCTGACTCTCCCTTTGGCCAGCTTTCTCTCAAGTTGTGATAGCAGAGGCAAACCATTCTTCTTAATTAAAATTTGAGGCATCCTTCAGTCTTATCACTCCAAATAATTAATTTTAAGGAGAATCACCTGTGTGTCTGTATTAGTCACTGTTGCGTATCCTCCTTCTGAGCTCAGGTCATTCTGGCTCCATTCCAGATTTGTGTAGGGTTTACTCCTTAGCTTTTTCTTCTCCTGAAAATATCCTGCAAGCCAGTGAAAGTTTAGGATCAGAGTTTCCTTCTAGATAGGCTACCTTCTTATGTTGACGAGCCCCGTCTGCCCCTCACTTCCCTCTTCAGCACATGCAGAAACTGCCTTATTGACTGCTGTACCCACTCTTGGTCTCGTCCACTCAATCTGCCGGAGCCTGTCTTTGCATTGCAGGGGAAGTTCCTAACTCACCAGGGGTTGGAGACCCATCAACTACCCTCACCTGGTTTAGCTGGCCAGTTGAGTGGTTAAATTTGAATAGCACAACTGTTAGGCTAAACCAATTGCTTACTACCCCTTCAGCATCTGTGGATGTCCCATAAAAGTGGCCTTGAAGGACTGTTTTGTTTGTTTTTCACCTGATTCCCTGCCCTGGTCTGCCTCTACAGCTTTTGGTACCTCTGAATTCCTAGTGAACCCCTTGGAACCTCAAAATGCAGACAAAATCAGAGTGAAGATAGCAGATCTGGGAAATGCCTGCTGGGTGGTGAGTTATTGGAGCGCATGTTGCTCACACCTCCTGAAGGGAGCAGCTCTGGTGGGGCTGTCTGTCGCATGGGGAGTGGAATGTGGTGGCTGCACAGAAGAGACTGGGAGCATGTGGGCTGTTCGGGGACTTGAAGCTATGGGCACCCTGTATTTCCCACGTAATGTGTATTTCTGCATTTACACTCTACACAGTTTTTGCTTCAATTTTTAATTATTTGTGCTGTGGAAATTTAAAAGAGAAGAGCACACACACACACATTTCTTTTCAATTGAAAAGATTCTGAGCATCTCAAGCTTCAGTGGAAGGAAGCAAACATATTGATGTGTTTATAATTTCAACATGTCCAGCTTTTAAGGTTCTTTAAAAAATTAAATGAGGGCTCCATATAGGGAGTACATGGATTGGTATCTTGGGGAAAGCTGCCAAGGAGGAAAAATTACATGGGATTTAGTAAGGAGTGGCGATGGTGGCAGTGGTCTGCCTTTTGGAAGGTACATGTGGGGTTAAATAGGGCTCTGCTTTTGGTGAGCAGCGCATATATGCTCTGGCTTAGGAAATGGTAGTCACAGTGGGAGACACACACTGGATTGGCCCACAGGGCGGCTGTTGAAGAGAGCATGGGATGTGGGTTCTACATGTGCACATATGCGCAAGAGAGCATGTCCGTACGTACATAGGTATGTCACAGGGATGTTCCTCACACTCTCAATTTCCTCAGCACAAACATTTCACGGAGGACATTCAGACTCGCCAATACCGGGCACTGGAGGTGCTAATTGGTGCCATCTACAGCACTCCTGCTGATATCTGGAGCACAGCATGCATGGTAGGTTCACGGGGCTCCTTCTGCTTCTTGTGCCATATTCTGGTGGTGGTGGAGCTTGATGTCGTTTGGGGTTTTCAACTAAAAAACATGTCCACAAATGTGGTCACCATCTCGCCATTGGTTAAGCATATTCTTTTATTCTGGCGAGTCCAAACCTGGAGATGGGCAATGTGGGGTCTTGCTGACCGTGCACTGAATCGCAAAGGCACTTGACTGTCAGTCACAATGTTCATATGGAACTTCCAGCTTCAGAGGCATAATGCCTCAAATTAATACTTGTGGCCAGGGAGCTAAAGCAGGAGGGAGCTGTTGCACTCATGCCCTTCTTACGGGTTCCTCGGAGGTATCTGAAGGGCTGCTGCGGGAGACAGGATGCCGAACTCGATGAGTCTTTGGTGGGATCCAGCAAGGCTCCACTCAAGCTCTTCTGCTGAAAAGCAGCAAGGTCCTTCCCTGAGGCTTTCTGGGTTCGGACCAAACTAAGCCTCCTGGTTTGGCTATGCAAGGCTTTGTTTTGTCAGAATTGAGTATACACTTCCAGAGTTAACGCTAAATACATTACTTCTGGTAAATGAGCCACCATAGCCGCGAGAGGGCCATGAAAATTATGTCCCAGGCTTTTTAGACTCATCTACCCGTGTACTATCTGAAACGAAAGGGGCGTGAAATATTTTGGCATTATTTTTAGCTCTCCTACCCTACTAAAAATCAGGCCTTCCCTTTTGTCAGTGTAGTGACTGCTATTTGTCAAGATACCTCCCGCTTCCTTTGCAGGCTTTGCTTGTGTGGCTGTGTGCCAGAATGAGCTGAATGTTAGGTGGTTAATGAGATATAAATATACTTCCTTTGTTGCCAACTCTACTTACAGTCTAATAACCGCACATTTAAAATCCTAACACAAAACAAGTACTTGAACCAAGCACACTCTTTAGAAACTTTATGCTTCTGACCTTTGCCCTTCCTGTGCTTTGCCATTTTATGCTTCTTTTGAAATCAGTCTGCCTGGGCAAAGGAGGCGTGGCTTTTGGCAGGGACCCGGCTCCACCCAGCAGCTCTGGGGCTCCTGAGAGGGAACCCATTTGGCATTAAGTTTAAGAGGCGCTGGATACAAGCCCCGCTGGAACAATCGGAAGTGCACCTTAAGCCTCCTGACCGTCCCTTTGCAGCTCCATCTTTACCTTTACCTTTACCCCCCAACCTGATGTCGTATAGCACACTGCGTGTGGGCAGGGGGACGTGGCTTGGGGAAAAGTCTGGCTTGCCCGTCTCACAGATCGTCCACCCTGAGGCTTCTTTAAAATGGCTCCTTGTGATGTTTTTGTCATGCAATTAAGTCATTCCTGCGCGATTGCTTTCAATGAAGTTTCCTCCAAAGCTGGTGCAATTGCCGGAAAAGAAAAAGTTTAAGCTGCTTGGGATACACAGACGTATACACATACAGTGGTGCCTCGCAAGACGAAATTAATTCGTTCCGCAAGTTTTTTCTTCTTGCGAGTTTTTCGTCTTGCGATGCACGGTTTCCCATAGGAATGCATTGAAAATCAATTAATGCGTTCCTAGGGAAACCGACTTCAGACCAGGTCCGGGGACAGTCTGTCCCCCGACCTCTTCTGAAGGCTGGGGGGGGGGGGACAAGGGCTTTTCTTCCCACCCACCCCAGCATTTTAAAAAACCCCGGGACAGCGGAGGGCTTCTCCGCTGTCCGGGGCGATCTTAAAATGCTGGCGGGCGGCATTTTAAAATCGCCCCGGGACAGCGGAGGACTTCTCCGCTGTCCGGGGCGATTTAAAAGCCCCTGGGAAGGCAGGCAGGGGGGACAAAGACTTTTGCCCCCCGCCAGCCTTCAGAAGAGGTCCTGGACCTCTTCTGAAGGCTGGCGGGGGGCGAAAGTCTTTGTCCCCCCCGCCTGCCTTCAAAAGCTGTCCGGCCAAGGCTTCGCGGACCTCTCCGCAAGCAGCGGCAGCACTGCCGCTGCTTGCGGAGAGTTGCCGGCATGCCGAAGCCTGCGCGCGCTGAGATCAGCGCGCCCAGGCTTCGCGGACCTCTCCTGCCTTCAAAAGCCGTCCGGGATAGCGGGAAGCGCTTCCCTGCTATCCCGGACTGCTTTTAAAATGCTGGCGGTGGGGAGCAAAGCCTTTCGGCCCCCGCCAGCCTTCCTGGACCTCTTCTGAAGGCCGGAGGGGGGGGAAAGGCTTTGCTCCCCACTGCTAGCATTTAAAAGAGGTCCCCGGAGATTTCCCTATGGGCTTTCGTCTTGCGAAGCAAGCCCATAGGGAAATTCGTTTTGCGAAGCGCCTCCAAAACGGAAAACCCTTTCGTCTAGCGGGTTTTCCGTCTTGCGAGGCGTTCGTCTTGCGGGGTACCACTGTATGTAATATGTATAATCCACAATTTCTTTGCACCAACATCTTAATATCAGCACGCGGTAAAAGCTGATAACGCGGATACTTCATGACTGTGTGACGAATAAGCCAGCCCTGCAAGACCCTCACACTCTAGGAATGGCTCCTTCTCTGTTCTGCCTGCCTGAGTTTGATACATGATAGAACAAATATTCAGATGTCAGTCATTGGTTCTGCCAAGTTTTCATGGCAGGGTGTGTGTGTGTGTGTGTGTGTGTGTGTGTGTGTGCGTGTGCTCATGCGCATGCACAGCAGATGATTCCCTTTGCTTCTTAGACCAGTGAGTATGCCAGCTCAAAAACCTCCTTGAGAGGGTCAGGCAATACCACATTAGCATTTCAGGCCTTGGGCTTAGCCTTCCTTGCTGGCCTGACTGGCTTCCATGTACCGTATTTTTCGCCCTATAGGACGCACTTTTTCCCCTCCAAAAATGAAGGGGAAATGTGTGTGCATCCTATGGGGCGAATACAGGCTTCAGGAAGCTCTGCGCAACCCTTCACGCCGGGCTCCGGAGGGTTGCGCAGAACTGCCTGCGTTCCGAAGCCTCGGGTGCGCTGAAGAGCGTGCGGGCTTCACACAGCTGTCCACAAGCCTGGGGAGACCGGTGCGGCTCCCTAGGCTTGCGGATAGCAGGCTGTTCTGGGGGCTGGGGTCGGGGGAAGCTCGGGCTTCCCCCACGCCAGCCCTGTGCCTGGGGGGAAAATAATTTTTTTCCTTTATTTCCCCCCCCCCAAAAAAAACTAGGTGCGTCCTATAGGGCAGTGCGTCCTATGGGGCGAAAAATACGGTAGTTCCCACCTTTGGCCAGAGGTTGGCACTGGCATGCAGAACCACCTAGGTCCTGATGTTTAGCTGATCTGAAAAGTCACAACGGGCCATGGGGAAGAGGAGAGATTTCTTAACTGAGAGCCAGCCCGCCCATGAAGCATCTGCCTTAGGTGGCAAAGGTGCAGGAGGCAGCACTCCGCCTGCCCCACTGCTTCCGTTGCCACCAGAACACCACCGTCACCAGGTTTCGACGAGAGGGAGGTGTTCCAGTGCACAGCATTGCCACTCGTCTTCCCCCCTCTGGGGTAGAGAACTCAAGCAGCAAGGGCTTGTGGAACACTGCGTGTGGGTCTGGCAGAAGGCAGCCCATTCATGTGGTGAAATAGGATGGGCCACCCCTGCCTTAACTGCATAACCTGATGATTCTCTTTCTTTGACAGGCATTTGAGCTGGCTACTGGCGATTACCTCTTTGAACCACACTCGGGCGAGGACTATACCAGGGATGAAGGTAAAGAGCTCTCACTGGTTGAGCCAAATGAGGATGCTGTGTATGAGGCCTGCCTAGCCAGCTGGGCTTAAATCTCTCTGTGTGCTCTAATCTGGAGGCATTGTTGATGCCAGAATTTCACAAGAGGCCTGCTGGAACTCTGGAGGGGGGAGAGACTGGGACATGCAGACCCTGATGTTCCCTCCTCTTTTGCTTTTCAGATCATATTGCCCACATTGTTGAGTTACTAGGCGATATCCCTCCGCACTTTGCTCTTTCCGGGCGCTATTCGCGCGAGTACTTCAACAGGAGAGGTAAGTTAGGGAATGTAGCCTCTCTGGGTTGCGAGGATGTTGTTCCAAGTGGATGCTTCCACAACACATCCGTATCATGCTCAAAGGCTGTCAGGAGGAATTGTGAGGGGTGGGGAGAGCATGTGTGTAAGAGAAGTTGACAACAAGAAGCTGAAGGAACTGTGTGATCATGACCACTGAAGGAAAGAAGTTGTTCAGGCAGCTGAGATTTTGGCCAGAAAAAAAACAGGTTTGTGGTGAAACCTAAGGCTGGGAACATGTCAACATTTCTGGGGGGTCATTAATAGGTTCTGCCTACCCTGCCAGTGGTAAATGTCATGAAGGTCGCAGCATTTGTTGTCTGGGGTGTCCAGAATCAGGCTACCTGCATGCACAAGCAGCCTCTTTCGCAAGTGGCTGGTCATTTAAGTGCAGCCCACATTCTCCATTCCAAGTAATGTGGAACAACTTTTGTTCATTTGGACTTGCCCAACTTCTCAGTGGGATGTACTCTGCACTTTCAGTCTGTCTGTCACCCACACCTGCCACCTCTGGCAGCCACTTCACCTCGTCTTCTTTAGCTAGACAAGGTTCACAGGTTTCAGGTGGGCACCTACAAACAGCCATGAACAGCTAGTCTTTTGTCCTTCTTCATTAGGGTACAAGAGTGTTTGCTGCATTGCAGAACTCTGTGGTCCCTCAACCTTTGTCATCAGTACTAAGAGTATCTGGGTAGAGATTTGGGACTGTTGTTGTTTCTGCATGCCTTTTTTTGCTGTGTCCACCTGTCTGTTCTTTTTCTCTCTTTGCCCAGTTGCTTCTCATTCAATGAATCTGGCCACTGATGATGTTGAGGACCATTAGATGGAGGAGAGGTCTAACAATGGTAGCTAAATGGAGCCTCAGAGTACAAGACGCTGAGTCAAGAGGGCTGCTACCTTCATGCCCTGCTTTGGGGCACCCTTTTTTAGCTGCTGTGGGACAATGAATGGGCACTACATTGGAGGAAGCTCCTACAGTTTAGCCAGCTTCTACTAATTACATACTTTTCCTGCTCCACAGAGAGAAACAGCATGAAGACCCACAAAGGGTACAGGATCTAGAAGTTTACTGCACACTCTGTTTACTGCATATTAAATGCCCGTTTTGATCATACTCATGCTTTCACTTCTGGGAGGCTGGGCCTCTCCCCAAGAGTTGCAGTGTGGGTGTGCTGTCAGTTAGACAGCAGCAGGGTGGGATTAATAGCATAACTACCACCACTCTGGGCAATCTTTCCCACACCAAGCCCCTCTATGACAATATATTAAGAGGTAAAATGTGATGATTGGGGCTTATGCAGGATGATCCCAGGGCCACATTGCATGTTCTTTTCAGAACTGGTGTATGTTTCCCATGTAGTCTGTCTAACTTTGGAACAGGTGGCTGGCCTGGACTGGGATTGTACGCTGAGATCTCAGGAGCATAGAAGCTGAATGTGGCTTTGGGCATCATGTTCCACTTCCTGAGGTGAAAGTTTCTAGCCCTTGTACTGTGACAACACAGCTTTAGAGTGTGTGAGCAACGCCTGTTGAATATGATGCCCACTGTTCAATAACTCTTTGCCTATCCCCATGACTAGCCAGGCCCAGAATTAATTTCACAAAATAAGAGATAAACCAGGCACGAGTTTGGTTTTCCTTGGTGCAGAATTTTCATTTCATTTTACTTTCCTCCAGTGCAAAGTACACACAGCCCGAGATGGGGTCTCTCCACTAACCTTGCCCTTTTTGTCCTCCTTCCTTCCCCAGGGGAACTGCGCCACATTAAGAATCTCAAGCACTGGGGCCTGTACGAGGTCCTGGTGGAGAAATATGAGTGGCCCCTCGAGCAAGCAGCCCAGTTCACGGACTTCCTCTTGCCCATGATGGAATACATCCCAGAAGAACGCACTACAGCCTCCCAGTGCCTGGAGCATCCGTGGCTCAACTCTTAAGGCCAGGCAGAAGTCCAGACGGACTGGTTGCTTGAAGGAAGCAGTCTTCTCGCCTGCACAAGATTTCCTCAGCATGGACCTGGTCCCATCACTGGAGTTGACAGGCAGGGGGGAAGGCTGTCTCCCCCAGCTCCTCCCCTAAGTGGACTGCATTGCAGAACTGGAGGCAAGAGGCTCTTCTCTCTGGCTGATCACAGTGGAGAAGGGGGAACTGTAAAGCAGGACTGGAACCCAGGAGCCAGGTTCACTCTGTGGTCATTTCTGAAGCACAGCCAGAAGATTCCCACAATCCCTTGCTGACTCTTTTCCTAGAAGTTGCCTTCTTGGGAGGTCTCCATGGCCACCATCTCCACGTACCCTTGACTGATGCGGTTTGACTTTTAAGAATTCATTGTGGTACTTCCTTGCCAGTTTCTCCCCCTGCCCTCTGCTCCCCATCGTTTCTAACTGGTGGGCAAAGAGAGTGGCTGTGAAGCTCCCAGCATATGTGGGTTTGAGAGAGGCTCAGTATGTGAGCAGAGTGTGAATGATGAAAAGGAAGAAGTGCATGGATGTTCTAGCAAGAAAGCTGGGAAGGGCAGCTCTTTATGTGGTGGCAGAGAGACGCGGCAGGTCCTGGCTGGTGCCCCTACCCTGTCCAAATTTCCATGCCAATGAATTGCAGGAAAAGTGACAATGAATGTGTGCAAAGTGACATGACCGTGGCCTGGAGGTCCAGCCGTGGCACTGTTTGGAGGGAATGAGAGAAGGTAGCTGATGCAGGAAGCAGTAGAAATGTATAGGCCGTGGAGGTGAAAGAATTCGTTTTTCTGGCTTGGCTGTCAGCACCTGATGTCTCTGCACTTCACAGGCATTTGCAGGCAGGTTTCTGCCAGCAACTTTGTGGTTAAGAGTTGAATAAATGGGCCCCTCCTCTACCCCAAGAGTCCTTTGTGCGTCCTTTCCCCTGCTGCCTAGGCATGGGTCATGGCCCTTAACATGCTTTACTTTAGCCAGGAGTTGCTCACAAATTTGGTATTCTAAGAATCTCAAAAGTTTTTTAAACAAACAAGTTTCTAACCCTTGTCATTGCTAAGGAAAGATTTTTGCAAAGGGAAAGTCTCTAAGGGCAGCTTTCAATAGCTGGGATTTTTTTGTATGTTGTGAAGTCTCTTCTCCCCCATTTCTAATTGTCTTTTAGTCCTATTTTGCCTCCGTTTCCTTTTTCACTCCAGTTTGAGGTGAATGGGAATCATACAATTTCACCCACTACCCTAGCTGGTGGGAGAAAGCAAGCTAGGGGTGTGTGTGTGTGTGTGTGTGTGTGTGTGTGTGTGTGTGTGTTTGTCTGTGTGTCTGTGTCTTTACCCACCAACTACTCCCCACAATGCATATTTTGGAATGGCTGGCATTGTTGCTCTCTCAAACTGCTACAACAGCTCCCGCTCCCCCCCCCCCAACGTTTCCGGACACTTTTGCTACCTGTGGTCAGTTTTCATTATTATAAGGCAGAGTGTAGCTGCTCCAAAAAGCTTGACACTGTTCCAAGCTACTTTTGTGCCTTTAGGAAGAAGCTTATCTACTGTTCGTGATGAAAGATTGAATGGTGTGGGAGTGCCCCTGTAGCATTTTCCCCAAAACATTTTGGGTTCAGAAAAGGAGGAACCACAAGCAGAGGAAAGACACAGAACAGGAGGAGGAGCTAGGCTTAAACCCAAAGTCCCAAGTTCTGATGCCTGTCCCATGGCTATAGCGCTGGAACCCAGAAGTTGTGGTTGGCTCTTGCATTCTGCAGCCTCATACTATAAAGGGGGAGGTGGTGTTGGGGAAGCCTCCTAGGTATGGCAGACAACTGGTCGCAGTACTGCCCAAGACTGGTGTCTTTAAACCAAAGTTGTGGTGCAAGAGAACTGGGCATAGGGGGAGGGAAGCAATACTGTTGCCTTGCACTGCAGTCTCTGGAACAAGAAACCCTGCCCTTGCTTTAGGGTGTTGCCCATGTTGGGGAGTGTGTGTGTGTTTGTGTGTTTTGAAGGCCCTTCTACTGTTCCAGGGATTTGAGTTCAAGACTTTTCATTAAAACGTTTGCAATAGCCTCTGCCTCCTCCTCCTTTCTAAGGGCAAAGTTGGGTTTAGGAAGACCGCACTGGAGGAGGACGTCTTGAGGATCAGGTTCTCAACTCCTGTGAGGGGAAAGGGGTTAGAGTTACTCCCTCTAAGCGAAGTTGTTCTTCTACTTCCCTTCTGGGATTGATATCTTGGGTGTGCAGTGGTATGGAGGGAGGGTGGTGGTGGTAAAAGTTCACACTGCCACAGAGTAGAATGGAAGTTCAGAACAAAACTCACCTTGAGAAATATCAGCCCCTCATTGTAAAAGAAAAAGCAAACTTAGAAGGTCCCCAATACACCAGGGATGGGGAGCCTCTCCCAGCCCAGGGCCACACACACTTCCAAGGGCTGGGCTGGAAGCAGCGCTAGGAGTCAGAGGCAAAGTTGACAGAGCAACCGATGTGACTCTTACCTTAGGTGGACTGTCACCTACTGCACCTGTGTGAAGTCAGAGGTTTCTACATACACACCTCTACAGCCAGTCACATGAGCCATTAATGCAGTTCCAAGGACACATTCCAGCTGGGCAAAAGCACTCAAGGACACAGAGCAGGTCCGGTACGGGATGCAGCCTGGTGGAGAGTTCTGGAGGACTAGAGTGCCACATCCAGCCTGTGGGTCTGAAATTTACCACACCTAAGACAGCTCAACAAGGTCTGCATGAACCTAACCATTTACCAGGAGGCTGCTTTCTGTATAGACCTCTCCTGCTGCCCTGGAGTGCATGTTTCTAGTCCCTGACTGTAAAGATAGGATTTTAAGTCTAGGCAGTGCTTGATTGGGGGCAAAGCATTAGTAGGCTGCAGCTCTTTAGTGCTCCCCACTGCTAGCAGCAGCAGAAGTCATATGCTGCTTGCAGAATTTAGCTTTTATATCACCATTCTCTTTGGCATTCACAAAATCCATTGAAAATTAAGTGTGTCTTTCTGTACTGTGTTGGAACAAAGGGATGTGCAGCTGTAGCCACAGGAAAACCTGCTTCTTTAAAAACCGACACAATCTTAGATTCCAGTCTGCAGGTGCCATGGTGGTAGGTTATACTGCAAGAAGCAGCCAGCTCCCTTCCCTAAGTAGGGGAGTCTGGCCCTTGTATTTGGCTGCTCCCTTAGCCAGTCCTTGATTGTAAGTTCCTTCAGTGTAAGTCACCAGGATCCTTCCCTACGATAAAAACCATGCTCCATAGCCCGAAACTTCCCTCTCCCCTGCTGCTCTCTCTCACCACACCATTAATCCACTTAGCTGTGCTTATCTACTAGTCAGCCTAAAAGCAGGAGACACAGAGACATGATAGGCCTCACATTTCCATTTATTTCCCTTTCATGAGGTGGGTATGAATTGCCATCTTACACACTATATACAGAAGATGGGAGTTTGTGCTTGGCTAGTTCACAATGGAACAGTCTGTTCTAGTCACAGGCAGCAGTTGCTCCGGCCTCCTTCAGGCAGACATGAGGGGTATTTGTTTCAGTTGCAGCTCAAACAGCTATTGAGCCTGGTTCCTTGGCTTCAGAATGTCACTAAAAAACAATAACAGGCAAAGGTAAAAAGAATTGAATAGCAAAGCTGGCTACACAGACTTAGAACTACTTATATTTCATTCTGCCCAACCTCACACTGGTTAATCACTAAAATTCCCATTTTGTAAAGAGGCAAAGCCTAAGGCAAGGACAAGTGAAGTTTAAAACTGCTCGGCTTCAGTTGCAGGAGGATCCTTTGTGTCCCCGCAGCCCCTAAATTCTGCTGTTACCAGTGCCCCCTAAGCCCCTGCCCTTCCTTCTCCTGCCTTACATCCAATCCCTAAAGGCAGAAGCTGCTCAGTAAGGACAAGCAAGTACAATCATACAAAAACATTGGTATGACGACATTGGTCTGCACTTCATCAAAATCTTATAACTTCCCTTCCTCACCTTCCACTTCAACCATCCCCCCCCCCCTTTGAGAGCTGCAAACCTGTCACCTTCCTACCCAACTCACCATTGCCAGGTTCGGGTTAGATTTTTTGATCTGTTGCAGGATGGACTGAACAGCTGCTGAGGTTGTACCCTGGCCCCCAATATCTGGTGTGTGAGTCTGGAGAGGAAAAATAAAGAAAAAAGCTGTATTAAGCCACCTTCACTCACAACCACCCCTTCACAGTCTTCAGTTTAGTTAACTAGCAGTCTGTCTTCAAACTTTTGGGAGCCAAAAAACCCCTTCAGCCCAAACATGCATTTTGGGACCTTCATTTTTTTACTGTTTAATTTATCTGTAAACACTGTTGCAAGCCACTCGAACATTTGGTGTATCTGCACTGCAATTATCCCTTTGTCCCAGCACAACACTGGAAACTGCACTTCCCAAAGGGATGGGAGAGCTAGAGATATCACCAAGGTAAAAACTATTTCCCATGGCATCCACAAATGAAAATGCCAAATAGGCAACAGACGTTTGTAGTGAAGATGGGCTACCTACTCAAAGTGTAAGGACAGTTACCAAGGGCAACCCACATGCAGACGCATACATACATGCTGTGGTTGTGCACATATGATGGTGCACTCTTGGAAACCTGTGGCTCTTGACCAATTGAAGGGATAGACTATTCCGCCCAACCTTCTTTCCACAATGCCACCAACTTGATACTTCTGCTCCCCCACTGTACCAACTGACACAAACTTCTTCATTTACTTCTCACTACAAGTCCCTGCGTTGCTGTACAAGTCATGGCCATGTTCTCTGATCCAATTGCACCCCCAGTAGGGCACATGGACTAGTACCTGCTCAGCCATCCTTGCCATGCCTTAGGGATCTTTAGAGACTCATGGGCCCAATGGCTGCATCCTTCACACTTGCTCTAGGAATCATTTAGACCCGCACCCTAAAAGCCTGACATGGATTGGCAAGTCACATTTTGGGTGCCCTCCGAAACAAACAAGAAATCAATCTGAGATATTTGACAATGGTTTTTAAGTCCTCTGCTGGTATGTACAGACCCAAGAAGAACACCCAGTAGCTAACAGCCCATATCCCCAATTCTCTTGATAGGCCATTGGCCTGGGAAGGGAATAAACAACTCACTTCTGCTTCGTCCATAGAGGCCAGAACTGCCTTGCGGATAATTGATGCATGGTTGTGCAGTCTGCAATGAACAACAGGTGAAGTGGTGAGAAACAGCAGCACAAATGCAGTCTCTCTTCCCCCACCCTCCCCTATTATGATGGAAGAATCTGCCACTGAGACAAACATTTCATTTTTGTCTCACGCTTTCCCCAAGACGATCAGGTAAGTGTGCAGTAGCTCCCACATTTTAGATACATCTCTCCACCTAGTGTCTCCCAATAATTTAGTGGCTGAGTAGATATTTGAACTTGGGAATGCCTAGAGCAGGTGAAGGGAATCTTTGTTCTCCCCAGATGTTGCTGAACTACAACTCCCATCAGCCATTGCAAGCACCGTCAGGGATGATGATGGCAACATCTGGAGGGCCAAAGGTTCCACACCCCCATCTTAGAGGCTAACCCACTATGCCACATTGGCTCTCATAGTTGGGAAATGGGGAAACAATTGCAGCAGTTTTATTAGGCAGTGGCGGCAGCAGCTGAGAAAGGGAAAGGGGTATGCGCACGTACTTGAGGTGGTCCAGCATCATGCAGCTGGCGAGCAGCATGGCTGTGGGGTTGGCAATGTTCTTGCCAGCAATGCTCTTGCCAGTATTGCGCGTGGCCTGAAGAGGGAGAAAAGAGAGATCAGGCATTGAGAGAGCAAGCTATATTGTCTGAGGGAGCAAGAGGGTTTTCCAAAATGAAAGAAACCAACATAGAATAATGGAGAGGCAAAGATACAAGTGGCCTGTTTTTTTGCTGGTGTGTTCAGCTCTCTTCCATCTCCCTCAGTTTTCTTCCAGGCAATGCTTATTGGAGAGATCCTGGTGCTCAGGCCCATCTGGAAGCCAGAGCCTCTGCCTTAGGAGCCCTTTCTCACTCCGTCAAGTAGCATTCCTGCCCTCGGTGCTTCTTCATCACAACCCCACTTTACTGGAGCCTGACATCTACCACCCTCTCAAAAACTCACCGTTTCAAAAACTGCATAATCACGCCCGTAATTGGCACCTGGCACCAGGCCCGGGCCCCCAACCAGTCCAGCACAGACGTTGTTGACAATGTTGCCGTAGAGGTTAGGCATAACCATGACATCAAACTGCTGTGGACGGGACACCAGCTAGGAAAATCAGAGACAGCAGTGAGTGTAAAGGTGAGAGTAGTGATTCATGTCCCCTCCTCTCCCCACCCATCCCAACAGTGATGAAGTTTCAGGTCTGCCTGGAAGCTTTCATAAAAGCACTCCTAATTTAAACAATTTCTCTGAATGATCTGCAAAAGTCACATATTCTAAACAGGAAGTTACATTATTAGCCAACTTGTTTTCCCTCCAAAGTAAATCCTGAGAAATGTCTTCCGTTTCCTTTATAACAATTGCTTTGACTATTACAAAACTTGACATTTCCAGTTCTCGTGATTCTATTTTAAAAAAAACAAACAAAACAAAAAAACCCAAAGTTATGCTTGTGGGCACAAAATGCTGGGACTGACTCCTGTGCATGTTTAATCCATGTGAATGGATTAAGGTGGTAATCTGAAAGCGACTTACGGTGGCAATCCCTGAACAGCAGTGCCAAAGAGAATGAAGAACACAAAGATTTGAGCTGTCTACAAAGAAGACTCAGGTGTCCTGTGTTTGAAATGGCAGCTAGACATAAACCTAGAACATCCAAGTACCTGCATAGTAGTGTTGTCGACAATCATGCTCTCAAATGTGATGTTTGGGAAGCCAGCTGCCACCTCTTTGCAACACTGCAGGAAAAGGCCATCACCCAGCTTCCTAACATGGGAGAAAAAGAGGGGAAATTTCAGCCAGAGCTGCAGCAAAGGCACCACAAACTGTAGAGGCAGCAAATGTTTGTGGTATTCCTGAACAAGAGCAGAAAGGTCTATGATGCTAGCGTACAGTCAGGCTTGTACAGCCTACCTCTTCCACACAGAACAGAAACCTGATCCCTGACTTGGCAGCCTAGGAATAAAATTTCACAGCACAATGGCCTGATTTGCAGGGTGCATAAATAAGAATTGAGGCATCTCCTACTGGGCACAAGTTGTGGCACACTTTACACCACTGAGCCAGAACCCCCCCCCCAGCTACACCCATTCCTGCTCCCACACACGTACGCTGAAGAAAGGCCTACATGTTCCCTAACGTACATGATGTTTGCCTTGTGGACGGCGGTCACCTTCTTGCGCCCAGCTTCATGCGCCAGCTTGAAGGCGTATTCTGCGATGCGCAGCGACTTGGTCCTTGTGATGATCTTCAGGCTCTCCACTACACCAGAAACGCTCTGGAGGGGGCAGGGGCAGAACAGGCAAAATCAAAACTCCTAGTTTCTACCTCTAGCTCAGTTGGGACTGGGTGGGAAATGATGTCCTACTTGGAAAGATTACTGCAGTCCTTGGAGGGATTGCCAGTTTTAGGAAACCAACTTTCTGCTTGTGGTTTTCCCCTATGATGTATCATAGAACCCTGGTTAGAGGCCATCTATTTAATTGAGCAAGAGCTGCAGGCTTCGCCTGTTTTTTCCACACCCATACGAGACAAAGCAAATGTCTGTGAGTGAGTGAGTGAATATGCTAGTATGGAGGAGCTTTTACAGAGCCAGTCCCTGTGACTGAAAAAAGCCACTTGCCAACATCTTGGTTTTTGTCAGGAGGAACCATTTGGAAGTACGCAATCACAGGAAGGAATCCCTGGAATGGAAGGATGAGAGCCAGACTGAACCCCTGGACTGTCAGTTGCTGGCCACCATCATACAATCTTTGACACCTCACTAAAAGGTCACTTGCCATATAGCAGGACTATCCCATCACCACCCAATCCTGATCATGATATGCCACAAGCAGAGAGTCAGTATGCTTTAGAAGGAAAGGAAAGGAAAGGAAAGGAAAGGAAAGGAAAGGAAAGGAAAGGAAAGGGAAAAAGCCCACCTGGAGAGGAAACAACACTGCCCCAATGCAAATAGGGTTGAGGAGGGAGGGGGATTTGGGGAGAAATAAAGAGGGCAAAAGTGGTTGCCTCTGCTAATTAGCACCTCGTGCTCCAGGCTGCTGTATTCTCCCTCCGTGTTCTCTCGGACTATGAGTATGTCAATGTCATGGTGCCTGGTTGCCACTCCTCGAAGGCTCTTGCAGTGAATCACATTAGCAAACAGATCCAGATTTGTGCTGTGGAATCAGAGAAGGAAAGGAAAAGGTCACACGGCACAGATTCTACTCAGAATAACAACTGTTGTGATTCTGTGTACTTCAGAAAGCACAATTGTTCCTTTTGCCCCAGATCCACTTTCTCCCTACTTTCGCCAATTGCCTTAACAAGAGTATCGTCTTGCTAGGAGAGATGAACCTCATATGCTATGGATGATGACCAACCCACATCATTGGAAATGAGATTCTGTGGCACACCTGGATGGGAGCAGGAGGGCTGATGGGTCTGGCTGTGATGCAGGATCACACCCAACCAGCAAGAATGCTGTCGCTTGCTTTTCCAATGTGCTTCCCAGCTCAGCAGACCAGAAGCAAAACCACACCAAGGAACAGAGGGCAGATAATGTGTGGGTAGCATACTAGAGTAACACGTCAGTTCTGTGACTTGTGGCATCACTATGGTAAGCAATACAGAAATTAAGACTACTGGCCACATTTACATACTTCCTTCCACTTCCACTATTTTTTTTAAGCCTCTAGACAGGGGTAGAAAATGGAAATGAATGGTTGTATATGGACTAAACCACACTCCCAACTCTTAGGGCTCTGCTTGGCAACTGGGCTAAGCCTCTCTCTCAACTCACCGCATTATGTTGTTCCGGGACTTGTGAGAAGGTGGTAAGTTATGGTTCGTCTCGATATTTCCTATAAAGCCAGGAAAAGAGAACAGTTAATAAGAGGATTCACTCCCTGGCCTTAGTAAACATAACACACCAATATGGGGCAATCTGAAAATTGCAGCTATATAAATTGTCCTCTTTCCTGATGGGTTAGAAACAAACGTGGATAAAATATCAAGCCTGGGAAATCTGGATTCAGATTCCACAGCAGTCAAACATGTACTGAGAGGCTGTTAGTTTCAGTTCCTCCATCCACAAAATGGGAATAAGCAGCACCAGTTTTCCAGAGCTGTCACAAGGATGAAATATTAGATATAGGTTTAAATGCAGCAGAGTATTGGACTATGACCTAAGAGATCAGGGTTCAACTCCTCACTCAGCAGTGACGCTCACTGGGTAACCTTGGGCCAGTCACCATCTCTTAGCCTAACCTACCTCACAGGATTGTTGTGAGGATGAAATGGGGAGGAGGAGAACCATGCACACCATCTTGAGCTCCTTGGAAGACAGAGATGGTATATAAATGTAATAAAAAAATAAGCATCTTCAAATACTGTTAAGGCGAAACCTAGAATAGGCTCGTTTTGGACTGAAGAGGGAAGAAGGAAAGGGGACCAGATGAATCCAAAATGTGGCTTTGGAAAATAAATGGATACTGGCCTTTACTAAGCCCATGCAGCCCAGTAAAACAAATCTGCCCTTTCCAACCGACCCCTGAAAAGATACACAGGACACCCCTTTCTCCTCCTTTCGACTTCACTTTATGCAGAACTTGGCACAATTCTGCATGCTGTGAAAAGCAAAGGATCACCTTTGAGGGCTACACGGTTGCGCCGGATGGCCATGAGAGCATTCTGCATGTCCTCTTCAGATCCCTCTGAGCTGACCAGAACTTCCTCAAAGTCCACAGGCACAGTGGCATGCCTGGGGTAGAGAGAAGAGAAGGGTGGGGCAGTCAAGGTGAATTCCAGCCATGGCTTTGAGAGGCAAAAAGTGTCTATTAGTTAGCAGGACAGGTCAGTGCACACAAGCAGGCCTTCTGGGTCTTATGCACAGCTCTGGAGAGGCACACAGAGAGGAAATTTGTACCTGAACACCTCCTTGACATGAAGCATAAGCTCCGGCCCAATCCCATCTCCAGGAATCATTGTCACAGTATGGCGTCCCCCATATTTGGCTGGTGGGGGCTGTGGAGAAAGAGGTGCAGGTTTAGGCAGTTTAGAACAAAATCTTGCAAATCATAATCCTTTCGGCTAGGCCACACCCCTGCCCAGGAATCTTAGGAGGCCTTTGTTCTCGGTCACTACACATCCCTGCCATGCTCATCTAGGCCAATGCCTTTCAGACAAGCCTCCAAAGAACCCTTTCCACACTGACATGCAGAGTCTGCTATGAAATGCCCCCACCCACACTGCAGAGGGTTCTGGGGCATTTTCTAAGTCTCCCACTCAGTTTGCATGGAGTGCTTGGTCAGGCCTACTGGGCTTCACTGTCACCCCTTGCTAACTAGGGGGAGCATCCTAGAACATGCTCAGCACTTCTCTATGCCTACACAAAGCATGGAAGGCAAACAAGCTGGTTCACCCTTATGGATCTTCCTTCCCTATGAGGAACCCCTGACAAGCTTCTGATGATCAGGAGAGCTTAAAAACAACAAGGGTATAGATTCTTTGTTCAAAGTGAAGAATGAAACCCTGAGAGTCCTAGATCCCAGCCAGGTAACACCGGCTGCTCTATTCTAACCAGCAGACCACCCCATTCTCACCTCATTCTTTTAGCTTGCTACACTACAGTCAACCAGCACTAAGGATTGTCATGATATGCTCAATTGCCTTGAATTTTAGCCACTCTGACCTTTGGTTTCCAGTGGTAAATATAGACACCAGTATTCCCAACCCTTATCAAACCCCATTCAGGAGACAGTGTTTCCAAAACCAAATTGAAGAAAGGTTTAAGCCCACTATTTCCAACTTGGGAGAGGAGGCTAAAGAACAACTTAGGACTAATGGTTCATATATTCTAGCTCAGTAGTGTCAGTCTTAGCAGCCACCCTTTGCCAGTTACCATCCAACTTGGGACATTTGCAGCCTGATGAATACTTGATAATTGGAATAGGAGACTTAAACCCATTGGCTGTAACTCCAAGTTTAAAATTGAAATGGTAGGAAAACTACTTACAATAGTCTGTTGCTGTAGGCAATGTATCAGGAACAGATATTGGAAAGATGGGAAAGAAAAAAAGGAACAAGAGTTTCACAGGCAGCAGTGTAAAGAAAAATATATTGTTAACCATACATTTGCCAAGATCCTTCATCGAGCATTTTAACCAGCAGAGTGATTTACAATCTCTTATGTCCTTAGAGCCATTACAATACTGTGATTTACAGAGCGTAACTTCCTCTGTGTACTGCAATAGTCAAAGATTTCTGGGACTCCCAATTTTCATTTTTAAACAAATATTACCAGGATTCTAACCCTCACGGACACCAGCTGTAGTGAACAGGGAAGCCAGAATGTATTAAGGACTACAAGACCAAACTTCCAAGGGTCCAGAAAGTAAATCTGGTGCCTCTGAAATGTTATCCACTGATCTTTTTAATTTTTCCATGTATTTGGAAAGTTAGCTGCTTGCTACGCATTTGGATACCTCTTTAAGAGATCATAACCAAATTTTGCACAACAGTTCGTGAATCAAGGAGCAGGTTTCCATCTATGTTGTGATAAAATTGGATGCCATTTTGAATCATGATAATGGACTGAACCTTTGAAAACTGTACTGATTTTAATCATTGATTTTAAAAGGTACAAGGCTGTTAGTACCTTGTAATTTCCCTACACAGTTAATAAGTCAGTATTATTACTCCAACTGAACAGAGAGAAGACATGGAAAAGGCAGGTCAATATGGCAGAGCCCATTAGAACATCTTCCTCCAAGAGATGAAACTGTCCTAGATTGCAACATTTTGTTTGCATACCAGATTTGATCCCAACTCCTCGGGTGCCCAATCAGTAAAGAGATTAGAAACAGACGTCACATTAGGACCATTTACATCCCCCTTCTGTCCATAGACAGCTGTCAGTGAATTTGTGGGGGAAACAACAGAACACAAGAGTGCCTCCCCTAACATCTCTCTGTGACAAAGGATAGCAAGCACAAGCAATACAAACCGAGGCCACATTCCTGCGACTGCCATCTGTTAGAGCCTGCACCTGTGAGGGAGAGAGAAAAACAGTATAGGCTAAGGAAGGTGATTTGGGGAATCCAGAAATAAAGGATTCTTACAAGACAGGAATGAAACACTAGGTGTCCTGCCTGACTCTTGTGAAATTCCAGGTTTGAGCGAGATCTTTCATTTACTCCCCTTTGCCAGAAGCTAAAGATGGATATTTGATCTGTCAAAGCGTTCTTGCTCAACTGTCCCATCAAATATGATCAAATATTTATTGCTAATGAAGGGTTCAAATCCACATTCAGCCATGAAGCTCCCTGGGTGACTGTGGGCCAACCTCTCACAGGGTTGCTGTTGTGAGGATAAATGGGGAGCAACAGGAAAAGTGTGAACCACCTTGAGCTCCCTGGATGAAAGGTGGGAGATAAATGCAATTAATAAATAAGTCTGTATGAAAGCAATGGGTGGCAGTTATTCCAGACTCATTACTATAGAGGTTACTAATCCTAATCATCATCATCATCTCGTGCAAACGGGGCTGTTTCCTTTCCTTTAATTTCCTTGGTTGTGCTTTTAGCCCTTTAATTCTTCTCTCCTAGTCTCATATCTATTGCCCAATCAAAATTATCTGCTACGCAACGAGTCCCAAAGGAAGCGTCCAATAAAAAAACTTTCCATAAGAGGCCAGCCAATGCGAAAGCACCATTCTCCTTTTGTCCCACCCACCGCCTGCTTCCTTAACCAATCGGAAACATGGCAACGGTTGCCCCAGCCCGCCCACCCACTCCCCTGAGAGGAAACTAAGGTAGCGGCGCCGGTTTCTCTTCACCTCCGGACAAGGTCAATGTTCACAACCGCAGTCGAAACCGTCGACTTACCGAGCGGGACGCCAACAAGGCGGGCCTCCACAGCTGCCTGCCAGTGTACAAAACTGCCGAAGCCGCCATCCTTGAATCTTCTGAGGGGGGCGAATTAAGAGGAGTCCTATCCAGATACCGCGAGACCTGTGACGAAATCCCGTAAGAAACCGCGTCTTCCTGCACAAGCGGCGGCGGGAGGAGCGCATGCGCAGTAAAGTTGCTTTAGCCTGTCTCTTCCAACAAAGCTTGAGATCCTTATAATTCCCGGTGGATATTTTCCGGGATTCCTAACATTCTCATTCGTACTTTGCAACCGTAAATAACTCACAGCTGCCATTTTATTAGTTATTAACCCAGCAGGTCGTAATGTCCAAAGGAAGCAGGGCTCGCAGTAGGCGCCAAACGAATAGAAATTCGTTTAATTATTCTGCTCTTCGTTTAGTGTTGCTTTTGCTTATTTATGATTTCAACTGAATGCAACGAGAGCTGCAATGCATCCTTAGTAAGAGTAGAACTGTGCAAGCAAGGACGTCTTAATAAAATTGCTCCTCGTTTCGGGGTTGAAGACTATACGGAAAGCCAGCAGGTTAAATGATACATACTGGACTTCAATGTGAATTAAGTCTTTGTTTTGTTTTTCTGTAAACTTTCGACAAAATTGCTTATAACAGCAACGTTAATAAAACAACTATTACTCTGTTTCCCAAGTTGATCTGAACTGGTTTACCTCATTATTATGGTACTGTAAAATAATATGTTTAGCATTTTACACCCCCGGTGACCCATTTTTTGTTACTCATGTACAGTACATGTTTTATTATTTATGTGTACAATGATAACATAAATAGTATACAGGAGGTAAAGATATATAGATGTATAAAAAGAACAACTATGTTACTGTATTTCGAAGTGCCAAGTAAGAGCGGAGGTCGACAGAGGCTTTGCAGCGCCTTCCCATGAATAAAGACCTTGAAAACCTAACTCAAAAGCCATGGGCAATTCCACACGTTATATAGTTCAAAATACTGAGGGTATTATAACGATCAGCACTGACATGAGGGTGGTTGTTGTTTTTAAGATCTCCCATCTAAAAAATTTCGGCAGCAAATGTATGTTCAATTGCACGGGCATCTCCTTCGCCCTTCTATCCCTCAGTTAAAGGCTTAAACGTCCACTCAAATGAAGGCAGAATCAACCCGGAAGCTAATGTGTCGCACCGACCTTCCGGATACGTTAAGCTGCTTCCGGTCCAGACAAGGTCCAACCTCTGTGTCCGCGGCCGTCCTAGAGCGGCAGCGTTGATAAGCAGCGCGCAGGCGCGCTCCCCGCTCTCTTTCCGCTCGGCGAGGTGAGTACGCGGGTGAGGCGGCTGCGGCGCGGCTTGGGCCCGAGAGCGAGAAGCAGGCCCCGCGCTCGGCCCGCTTCCCTTTGCGGCCCCGGACTGACTCTCTCTCTCTCTCTCTTTGCCTCTCAGACCTGCAGCCATGGGCCGCCGACCCGCGCGCTGGTGAGTTGGGCCGCCCGGAGGACGGGCGGGCAAGGCCGGGAGGAGGCCGCGTGGCCGCTCCGTCGGGGGCTGGCGAGGGCGCGGGGAGGCGGCTCTGCCAGGAACGGGAGTGGAGAGGCCCAAAGGGGTCTCTCCTGGCAGCCGCATCTCCCGCTTTCCTCTTCTGGCGGGGGCCGCGATCGGGGTGGACGAGGGTGGGCGACCGAAACGGGCCCCGCCTTGGGGGCTCTGGGCTTTCACGGCTTGCTTGTGGCCCGTGGACCCTTCTGCGTTGCCGCCTGTGGTGGTTCTTAGCAGCAAGGTTGCTTTCGTGGGACGGCTATTAGACCCCAAGCACGCACCCCGTACACACAACACACACACACACACCCGTGAGTTTAGCATAAAAAGATGAGATTTCTGACACATTTGAGCAAGGGCTGCCTGCCTCATTTTGCATCCTGCCTCCTAGCAGTGGCCAGTTGTATGCATGCATCAGAAACCCTTAAGCGGGACATGAAGGCTGAAGCCTCCCCGTGTTCTTTGTCCCTAATATCCATAATGTTTGTGGTTTGGGTGGTAGTCACTGCTAGTTGTACTCAGAGTAAGCCCACTGAAGCAAGCAGGTTCACTAATTTCAGTGGATGCACTCTTGAGTAGGATGCAGTTGAGTACAGTATGATACTAATATGTGTGAGAGTCTTCAGAGTGCTTCACATAAATATTCTTTATTTTATTCTTACAACACTAAGCATTAGATCCTAAGCTTAGAGGGTTGAGACTGAAAGTGGCTTTGCCTGAGACCACATAATGGCCTGGTTCAGACTTTCATTCAAAGCCTCATAAACTTTTATGAAGCCAGGCACTAGCCATTCTATCACACACCACCCCCAGCAGGCCAGCATAAATCCAGATTTCCTGGTTGTGTCTTAATATAAGCCAAGATCTTTGCATAGAAACTGATGAGGAATAGGAGACATACTTCTCACAAGTGCCCATTCCAAGCTTCAAAAGCCATGGTTTGTTGAGCCGAAAACGATTGTCCAAACCATGGTGTAACTTTGAGGTAAACATTGCTGCAGAAATTACTGTTGATCTTGGGATGGGAGCCAGATCTGTCAGCCAAATGTATAGGGAAAGTAGAAGTTATTGGGTTCACAGAACTTCCCTTACTGTTAAGAAAGAGTACTAGTATGAAAATAAAAGCCAATAAATACAGATAAGTGTCTACATGCTCTTTATTAATTGTATGAGACATATTTTTAATTTAGCACTTGCTTGGTAGCCATAGAGCAGCAAGAAATTGAATGTGGCAAGTGAGCAGACTAGCAACATGGAAGAAGGATTCTGTTCCTTATGTTTGCCCAGCATAGACATGCAATGAGCTGCTGAAGGAAGGTTGGAGCTCTTCATCCTTCCACTGCTAAACTCCATTAGGCTAGTAAATTGGTTTAAAAGGCTAATATCTGGGACTGCATCTTGGACCAGTTTCTAACCCACCAACCCCCAATCAGATGTGAATGACCAAAGGCAAGGGTTGATGGGAGCTGTAGTTCAACAACCTATGCAAGGCTATAGGTTCCCCATTTCTGGTTTAACATATTCAGCAGTTGTGACTTTAATTTCAAAAAATTGTTTCTGACTACCTTATCTGTATTTTTCTTCTAGTTATCGATACTGCAAGAACAAGCCTTACCCCAAATCCCGTTTCTGTAGAGGTGTTCCTGGTAAGTTAATATATTTATTTTTGCCTGATGAACTGTTAAATTGAACTTCATGCATTCAGATAGGAATGTAGAATTTATTTTTTTTTTAAAATGATATTTATTAAGATTTTCAAAAATACAGAAAGTAAGAATTAAAATACATTCAAAGCCTTATTTTCATACACCCACTTTCCGGGACTCCCCCCTTCCCCCACCCCTACCATATTCCTCTTTCATATTGTTGGCTCCACAAGCTCTCAGTTCTAATTGAAACTTAATTTGTTTAGACCATTATTCGAATTTAAAATTTATACACTCCTCATCAATACCCTTAATAAAAAGACAAAAATTCTCTCCCCAGGGCCCACCCCATTTTCATTCCACAATTTCCCTTTTTTTAATGATAAGGACACCCCACACAATAGAAATATAAGAAATAAGAAATAAAAAGTATAATAGATGAGAAAAAGCTCATTCAGAAAAAAAAAAGTTGATAAGCCTTTGGATTCTAGTTCTCCCCCCCCCTGTCTCCGGTTTAATTTCCCCCTGACCACCAAACCATGTTATCTGCCTGGAATTCTTAAAGTCCATAAATCGCCTATTTCCCCCAACTCCTTGCTGGCTTTTTCTTTTTATAATTATTTTTTAAAACATTTAACTTCAAATCTTTAATAAAACTCCCCCCATTGTTCTTTCCAAGTTGTAGTCCAGTTTCCTCTTGTTCCGCTGCTGAAACGTTCTAATTCAGAAGCTTAATAACTCTGCAGGGATTATTATTATTCAGGAACAAAAACTTGCGTTCAGTCCCTTCCTTTCTTCAATAGAAAATTCTATTGTCTCCTTTAGCTGAACACCCTGTAGACAAAATATTATTTCCGTTTTGCAGCTTTCCCAGAAGATAACCAGTCCTGTAAAATTCCAATGGTGTTTTTCCACTTACGACCATCTTTGTAATGTCCCAAAACTCCTCTAGGGGGATTGTTGTAACTTTGTTTTCTCTAGTCCAAAAGTTCGATTGTTATCCATGTTTTCGCCATTTTGTATCCAAATTTTAGCGAGTTATAGCAAATTGTAACAAATTTAACCAGCAAAGTTCTCATAATAAAGTCCTCTCTGCTTTCCGACTTTGACAGCTACTTTGACAGCTGTCAAAATCTCCGACTCTTTTCACCAGGCTCTCTCTTCAATCACCCCGGTTCCCGGGGGGGGGGTTACGTTTCTTCTCCCTCAATTCTTCCTCCAGCACAGTTCTTATAGTTCCCCATCGTGGAATTCTTAGTTTTAATCAGCAATACACATCTTTTTGGACCTTGGTTTCCCCGTCCTTGTTTTGGAAGGTTTACAGTAGGGGGGGGGGACTGACTTCCTTTTTGGATCCCCCCCCGCTCGTGTCCAATCCGAAAAAAAAAAATTCTTTTTTTTTTTCTCCTTTTGAACCCGGTTTCCAAATTACTCACGGGTTGTTGTTAAGAAGTCCGAATTTTCAATGGAAGAAGTCAGCGCTCTCCGCCGGATGGCATGCGGCTGCGCTCGGCAGGGATAGCAGAGGACTCAAAGCACCACGCTTCTCCCCGGCACCCGATCCGTAGCCTTTAAAAAGGCTCCTTCACGAGTCGGGAGGGCGCTAGCGGTGCCAGCCGAGTCTCCATGTCCACGGCCTCCGTGGCCGTGGTTTTTAAGGGTCCCCGCATCGCCGGTGCGGTAGGACCCAGCCCCTGCCAAGCAGGCTCCCTCCGGAGCTCGGAGGGAGTCCGCCATTCGGCGATGGCGCCAACCCGGAAGTCCAGGAATGTAGAATTTAATCCAACAGAGGATAGCCTGATGAGACTTAATTGCCTGGTCAGAGTGGATTGCACCTAATTTGGCCTGTTAGGAAATCCGAGTTTTAGTGAACTGGCTGATACTACTTTCTATTCTTCAGATCCCAAGATCAGGATTTTTGACCTGGGCAGGAAGAAGGCCAAGGTTGATGAGTTCCCACTCTGTGGGCACATGGTGTCAGACGAATATGAGCAGCTTTCATCAGAAGGTACAGAGCACCAAAAGACCACTCAAACCACTCATTTTGCTGTGCTTCAACGGTCTGTCCCATTCACCCTGTCTCTCTTTCTGCAGCTCTAGAGGCCGCCCGTATCTGTGCCAACAAATACATGGTAAAAAGTTGTGGTAAAGATGGATTTCACATCCGTGTGCGCCTGCACCCCTTCCATGTCATCCGCATCAACAAGATGTTGTCATGTGCTGGAGCTGATAGGTGAGGAATGGGTAGAGACCCAGTTCTGGTGTTAAAATTGACCTTGCAGTCAATTAAGCCGACCAGCCCCTGCTGCTATCGGGGGGTGGTGTGCACTGACTGCACACAGTAACTCCCTTGGTTGTGTACGTGCTCTGTTCCTTGTACAGTGCACCTTAAGGGACCCTGGGAACACTTGAGTCCTGGTG
>NC_138042.1:4111513-4205311 GCF_964106645.2 Podarcis pityusensis
CAATAAAAAAAGAAATCTCCCTGTGAATAAAAATAAACTACAGTAGTGCCTCGCAAGATGAAATTAATTTGTTCTGCGAGTTTTTTCGTCTTGCAGTTTTTTTTGTCTTGCGAAGCACGGTGTCGGAAAAGTTTTGGAAAAGCTTCAAAAATCACCAAAGTCTTCAAAAACCTCAAAAAAGGCTACCACACCGCGTGCTATGAGTTGCTCCTCGAAGTCAAGTCGCAACTGTATTAACGGTTTTAAGAAAAGGGAAACAAACTTGCAAGACGTTTCCGTCTTGCGAAGCAAGCCCATAGGGAAAATCGTCTTGTGAAGGAACTCAAAAAACCAAAAACCCTTTCGTTTTGCGAGTTTTCCGTCTTGCGAGGCATTCGTCTTGAGAGGTACCACTGTAACTGTGCGATCTCCCCACACACCTATTTTGACTAGGTCTATGATTAGCAGCCTCTGCTGGTACTACCTGTTCAGCTCCCGCAGCAACGTCTGAATAGCTGCACCCCTGGAGTCTCGCACCTCTTGGATGGCAGAAATATCACAGCGAGAGAGGATCTGGCAGTGGGAGAAGAGTGGGTGGTCAGGGCAATAAGGTGCTCTGGGCATTGCCACTGTCACACATATTTCCCCCTTTCCCTTGGTCCTGGTCGCTTCCACATTGCCACTGTTCTGCAGAACTTCATGGTGGATTAGAGTGCTTTGTTGCCCACTTTTTAAAAACAACAGTAACCAGACTGTTTGTGGTGCAGGAAGTGATGGGGAAATCCATTGACGTGTGGGATGAATTAATTAGTAACAGAAAGGAATGTAGGCACCAGGCCCCCTCCACTCGTGAGCAGAGTGAAGCAGCAGCCCTTCCACCTCTGCCCTGGTGGAGAAGCAGCATCAACATCTGCCAGATCTCACAAGATCTCGCCAAACTCTTAAGTAAACAGATTGGAAAGAATGATCAAAGGTAAACAGATGCAGCATTTGTTCATATCACTGCCTTAGCATGCGGTGACCAGGGACGTTGACATGGTGGGGATGGACAAGGCCCTGGAAACCAAGACTTAAGTGGAAGGGTTGTGGGAGTTGGGTATGTTTAGACTGCAAAAGAGGAGACTATGATAGCCAACTCCAAAGGAATGTGAAAGGGATGTCACATAGAAGATGGAGCAAACTTGTTTTCTTCTGCTGTGGAGGATAGAACCCAAAGCGATGGCTTCAAGTTATAAGAAAGGAGATTCTGACTAAACATGAAAAATAACTTTCTGACGTTAAGAGCTGTTTGTCAGTGGAATGGATTCCATCAGAAGGTGGTGAATTCTCCTTCCTTGGAGGTTTTTAAGCAGAGGGCTTTAGCTGAGATTTCTGCATTGCAGGGGGTTGGACTAGATGACCCTCAGGATCCCTTCCAACTCTACAATTCTGTCTCTTAAGATTCCATGCAAAGGTTTTCAGGTCTTTCCTAGAGATGAATTAGTAATTGCTTAAGCACTCCAATCAGTGTGAAGCTGACCAATGTGTGGTTTCTACACATTGCACTGACATTATAAAAAAAATCAAGTGGGCCAATGTTTGTCAAAAGCACACATCCCTTTGCTTAAAAACAAGGGTTGTGTGACTTGTATTAGACAGATGCCTTCTACCAAGCCAGACACTGAACCATCTTGCTTAGTATCTACATTGACTGGCAGCAGCTTTCCAGCTTTCAGACAACAGTCTTAGCAATGCCAAGATTTAAACACGGGACCTTTTGCATGCAAAGCAGATGCTCTATCACTGAACTTGAGCTCTTCCCTTAGCACTGCTATAGTTATGAGATATAAAGGTAAAGGTACCCCTGCCCGTATGGGCCAGTCGTGTCCGACTCTGGGGTTGCGTGCTCATCTCGCTCTAGAGGCCGTGAGCCAGCGCCGTCCGAAGACACTTCCGGGTCACGTGGCCAGCGTGACGAAGCTGCAACTGGCGAGCCAGCACCAGCGCAACGCACGGAAATGCCGTTTACCTTCCCGCTATAAAGCGGTACCTATTTATCTACTTGCACTTAAGAGTGCTTTCGAACTGCTAGGTGGGCAGGAGCTGGGACCGAACGACGGGAGCTCACCCCGCCGCGGGGATTCGAACCGCCGACCATATGATCGGCAAGTCCTAGGCACTGAGGTTTTACCCACAGCGCCACCCGCGGCCCTTAGTTATGAGATATATGCTCTTAAAATTCCTATGTTTGCAATTAAACCCAACTTTAATACATGCAAGAGCAGGCCTTTGAACTTAGCTGCTTGTCAGACTGCCTCAACTGAAAGACCTCCTGCTCAGAATTCATTTTTGTTACATGGTCTTAAATCTCTCAGCTTGTGGAGTAGCTGGCACATTTTTCTTCCTGCTCTTTGCTCATGGTCATCTGCCATGGATGCTTTAGTTGAGATTCCTGCATTGCAGAGGGTTGGACTAGACTACCCTTCAGGTCCCTATTAATTCTATGATTCTATTTGCTTATCACTGTAGCAGGAATACATTTGCAGTCTGTCATCCACAGTGCTTTTACCTCTGCCATAACCGCAGCTGCCCCCAGATCTCTATGGTTAGGGATACAGTTTATGGTTTCTGAGCAGGGCTGAGAGCAAGAATTGCTCATTAAACTAATGAAGCACTGTTATCACCATTGCCCTTGGTCCAAATCAATCACAAACTCACCTGGACAAGAGCTCCCATGACCCTCCGGTTTGCTGCCTTGGCTCTCCCAAAACTGCGTATGTTGAAAGCACAGATTTTGAAGGCTCCTGCCACAACCTGCACGCCCAGAAAGATGAGCAGAAGGGTGAAGCTCTGTCCCATAGCCCTGGTGTTCCTTGATGTATGTATTGAGCTGATGCTGGAGGGTGATGATAGCCAAGAGGACTGTATTGCTGCATCAGCATCCAGGCAGGGGAGGGAAAAGGCCTTTGTACTGACTGTTGCGTTTGACATATGACAACATAGCAGAGAAAGTGCTGGGCCACACCAGCATGATTACTTGCTGAGAGAGAAGGGCACCCCAGAAGTCAGGTTCCCACTTTCTCATCCCTACTCCTCACTTGCTGCCACTGTCCTTCCAGAACCAGCAACCATTCAGAATAAGCTGAACAGTATATGCAGCCTCAGGGATTGTCCATAAATGATCCCTTTGTCCATATACACATCTCTCTCTCCCGTCTCTCTGTGTCATGGGTTGGCTGGACACAGAGGAATGGTGGAAGGTACCAGCTAGGAAACCCCCAAGGAACTAGGGCTTGGTGGTGAGATGATGATGAGTAGTCAGAGGGAGAAGCCTGGAAAGAGGATGTGTCTGAAGCTGAAGATGTAACAGGGTTTAGTGAGCAGGGAGTCTGTGGCAGAGAGACGTGCAGAAGCAAGAGGGGAGGCCAGAGAGGCAGAGATGAGTCAGGCTGGTGAAGAAGCCAGGAGTTCCCCTGCTCTTGGTGTGACAAGCTACCTTCTTCCCTGACCTCCCAGGACTAGAAGAAGGATGACGGGTGAGAAGCAAAGGCAGGCACGCCAGCACAGTCTCAAATTGTGGGAGAGGAAGAGACAGGCAGCTGGGGGAAGGCAGGGACCTTCAGTCCCACAACTGCCTCATAGAGGCAAGATCTACCAAGTAGATTTGCTGTGCCCATTGGGCCTGGAACTCCTGAGCAGATCTTGTTTCTTCTAAGAAAGATTTCGCTTATTCTGTGTGATCTATTGCTGACCAACCCCTGATACCTGCTTTTTGCATTTCTCTCTGATTAAATCACATCTAGCAGTTATCTTTTATTAATTCATTATTTTATTGATCATTTCAGATTTTTCTGTTGGTATAATTAAAGCACAGGTGCATGGTATACAGAGGCCGCACTGCTATGTGTATATACATTTTTAAATTTTATACTGTCCTATCAGGACAAATCTTTTGGAGGGTCTTCATTGGAAATGGTCAAGGTGAGAAGGTCCATTTGTTGATGTATTTTTTGAACCTTGCTGAAGACCACTGAAACCAAGCTGCATCATTTTGGCATGGATTAAATGTTCCTCATTTTGCATACATTCAAGCTCTAGTTTAATTGTCAGACTGTACTTTTTGTATTCCATTGCAGTTCACTTCCATCCTTACATTTGTTGCCCATACCTGAAGATTACACCCCATGAAAGGTTTTGCTGTAATAAAAGGGATTACATCTTAAAGTGCCACAAGTTTTTTTGTTGTTGCTACTGCTGCAGCAGCAGACTAACATGACTACCCCCCTGGAAAATGTTCCTTATTTAAACCAATTATCTTCTGAAGTTTATTTCAATCATGACCAAAGATAGGCTACAGAAAACCATTATAGAACATCACAAAAAACATTTGCTTTTTATCACTGAGTTTAGAGTTTCTACTGCATGAAAATTCTACTAACATATATACTGTAATCCATATCCAACCCTCTTTATACGTCTCTTCCTAGAAAGAGAGGGAACCGACCCACAGCCGAAAACAAAGCAACTGAAAAATCCATAGCACCTGATTTATGGCACAGCCAAACTGTGTGTTTGGTCTTGTCAGCTTCAAAGCTGTCCTTTAATGCAACTTAGAAATCAGAATGACAGGGGAGGGCTGTGGCTCAGTGGCAGAACACATGCTTTACAGTGGTACCTCTGGTTACGTACTTAATTCGTTCCGGAGGTCCGTTCTTAACCTGAAACTGTTCTTAACCTGAAGCACCACTTTAGCTAATGGGGCCTCCTGCTACTGCCACGCCGCCGGAGCACGATTTCTGTTCTCATCCTGAAGCAAAGTTCTTAACCCGAGGTACTATTTCTGGGTTAGTGGAGTCTGTAACCTGAAGCGTATGTAACCTGAAGTGTATGTAACCTGAGGTACCACTGTACATGCAAAATTCCCATGTTCAGTCCCCAGCCTCTCCAGGCAGGACTGGGCCAGACCCCTGCCTGAAGCCCCACAGAGCCACAACCAGAGAAGACTGACAGACAAGTGGTTTGAGTCATCATTAAAGCATCTTCCTATGTTACTGTGCACCTCTTTATACAGGAGAAAATAGGCATCTACTGATTCCTATAGCGTAAGAGGATGAGATTACACAATGTGCTCTCTCTGTCACACACACATAGACACACACACACACACACACACACACAAGAGGGGGGGAGAGAGAGCTTTGTCATATTGTTGCTTATGAGAATGTTCCCTGAGTCAAAAATGGCAAGAAGTTTCAGTGCTACTTCCCATTCTGAGAACACGGTTCGTCTTTGTATGTCCTTTACCATTTTCTCTTTCACCTAGACTGCCCTGTTTTTCAGGAAGAATAGCACATATGACCTGTTCTTATTTTTAAAAAAGGCAGGGAGGGAAAAGCCTGATCATTGAGCACGCTGACCTGCTGATAGATCACCCTATCAATTGTGGGTGAGGAAGAAGTACAAGAGGTAAATTATTTAAGCGACTGAGAGGTAGATCTCGGCTGCACTTCCTTAATAGTTCTTCCTAAAGAGAACTTCAGCAGTAGGAGGAGGATTAGAAAGGTGGTGAAGTTCTGCTTATGTTTTTTGGCTTGGAAGCAGTGGCACAGCATATTCCCACACTGCCCAGGGTGGGTGCGCTCCCAAGGAGGGCATGGCGCGGAGGGTGCCTGGAGTGGCGCATGCACCCTGCAGCCAGGGGCGGAGCAAGCTGCTCATGGGGGTGGGGCAAGCTGTCCATGGCAGACATTCAGCATGTTGCCTGCCCGCAACTCCCAAGCCTCCCCCAAGCTGTCAAAACAAAGGGGGAAGGGGGGAATGTGGCCCAGCCCCCCCCTTACTCCAAAGGCTCGGGGTAGGCTTGGGAGTCATGGGTGGGCGGTGCACCGAATGTCACCCCCCTCAGTGAGGGCACCCGGGAAGCCCTGCTCCCCCTGCCCCCCCCTTCCTACATCTCTGCTTGGAAGACTTTTTTTAGGTTGGGCATTGAGATTTACTCATGTGGAAAAAGTCCTCCGTGAAGCTTTATTGGGACTGTGCTACTTTAAAATGCAGGTAGGCTCCACCTCCTATAAAAAAAACCCTCCCTGCACTCTGGGAATTAACACAACAGGGAGAATGATAGCAGCTTCTGGCTCTGGCTGCACCACCCATTTAAAGTAGTATCATGCCACTTGAAACAACCATGGCTTCCCCCAAACAATCCTGGGAGCTCCAGTTTCTTAAGGGTGCTGAGAATTACAAGGAGCAACCTCAATTCTCCTTCCAGAGCTACAATTTTCAGACTAGTTTAACAGTCAATCCCTCTGCCCAGGGAACTCTGGGAATTGTAGCTCTGTGAGAGGAACAGGGGCTTCCTAGCAACTCTCAACACCCTTAACTTTCTACTCCCCGTAGGATGCTTTGGGGGAAACCATGGCTGATTAAGGTGCTGTGATCCTGCTTTAAATGGTGCAGATGGGGCCTCCTTCTCTCTGATATGCCAGCTTTTCACAGAGAGGCAGTTTTTTACACAGAGCAGCATTCAGTTTCAATGAACCCCACCTGTAGTCCAGAATGGTACAGTCCCATGTCTGTACTGTGTGTGGATAGGTCCTTCTGGCAAAAGGTCAGATGATTCGTTGGCCCTTTTCAAGGCCCATCCCAATTCTTTGATTGTAACTGAGCAGTGACACAAACTTTCATCAGCAGCCAGATGATTCCCTTTTTGCAAATTTCTGAAGCAGCTTGAAACAGTACCCAGATCTGGTCCTGGGAAGCCTGGACTCTGCAAGAGAATGAGGGTGCCTGAAAATCCATGCAATTCTTCTTTGGTGCAGTTGCCAGACAGAATTCACCTTCCTATAAGTGGTCCAGTTGTGCTGAAAGATACACGTTCCCTTCTGCTGCAGAGGGAGCTCCGACTGCACCAATATATTGCTTCCTTCAGTGTTTGAAATCTGCTTGTACTGGACTGCAGGGGCAACAAAAATATGCTAGCTGACCAAGTGTGAACTGTGAAAGTCCCACGTCAAAGCACACTCCATGGGAGACCACAGGCAAGCCATCCATTCTCATGTAAAAAAAGGGAATCCTCTTGGCAGTTCTACACTTCTGTCACTGTAGAGTCAAGGCAGCCACCAGCATTTGGACCCCTGGTATCAGAACAGCTTTAGATGCCATATCCTGAGCCAGCCAGCATGACTAAGGCCAGCAACACAAGGCCAGCTGGACTGGCTTGCTGGCATCTCCAATGGGCTCTGTTCAGTTCCACCTCTACAGGATAATGGTCGCTGATTTCCAAAGCCTGAAACAGCAGATAAAGTGAAAATGAGGAGCTGGGCAACAAGAGATCTGGTTTCTATCCCCTGTACAAAAAAAGGGTTCCTTTCCATAGCAGATTCCAGTGCTTTAATTACAGGCATGGGCAACCCTGTAACCCTCTATATCAGGACTGGGGAACCTTCTTCAGCTTGAGGGTTGGTGGGTGGGGACAGAAGCAGAAGTGAGAGGAGCAACTGAGAGCTAGTATGGTGCAGTGGTTAGAGGGTCGGACTAGGACCTGTGAGACCAGGGTTCAAATCGCCACTTGGCCATGAAGCTCACTGGGTGACCTTGGGTCAATCACTGCCTCTTAGCCTAACCGACCTCACAGGGATGTTGTGGGGATTGAGAGGGAGAACGATATATGCCCCCTTGAACTCCTTGGAGGAAAAGGTAGGGGGAAATGCAAGAATGAATAATGTAACTTTTTGTACTTTAGGAGAGTTTCTACATGCAATCACACTCCCTTCATTCCAGGTAAGCAAGAAGCATCAACCACCTTGGCTGTCAGTCCTGGAAGACCTACTCCCTGCCTTGCAGGGCTTTTCCACTGACTGACTCCAGCAGCAAAGCTGAGGTGGCTGAACAGACTCTTGGGTTCGGATATTGTTAGGGGCATTTGTTGGGGGTTTGCACTGCTGTTATTATTGCCCTAATTGTTTAAAATGTTTTAAATTGTTTTTAACTGCTACTAACATGTGTTTTGAAATTTGGGGGGTTTGTTGTTTTAAAATAAGGAATGTAGAATGTGTTCTAGGTAAAGAGGAGCTGGGGAAGGCAGAGGTGACCCCAAGCACAGTGGCTCTGGGTGTGGGGGGGGGACAGGGCAGGTAAGGGGCACACGGCAGAGGCAGAGGCCAACCCGCTCCGTATCACTGAGACCTGGGTGGCTGTGCAGGGTGGAGTTGGTCTCACTCAGCCATGCCAACCTGGGTACTTGGTGCAACATCAGGGCAGACTTGAGGGTCAGGGAGGGGAGTTGCTGTGGTCTATAGAGATTTCATCTCTCTCTCTCCAGGCTTTCTGTCCAGTTGGGGGGATCCTGGCACTGGGCAATCAGGACAGATTAGGGATTCTGCTGGTTTACCGCCCACCTCGCCACCCAGTAGTCTCCCTGCCTGAATTGACAGAGCTGGTCTCAGAGGCGGTGCTGAGGACTCCCAGGCTGCTGGTTCTGTGGGACTTCAACATTCATGCCAAAGCAACTGGCTCAGGACTTCATGGCTGCCATGATGACGATGGGGCTGTCCCAATATGTCACTGGCCCAGTGCATGCAGAAACATACCATACTATGTGCTTATCAGCAAGCAATTTCCCCCTCCCAGCAGGAATTTCTAGGTACCTCTGCTTCTGAGAGCCCAAATTCTTTGGCAAAGTTGAACGGCTGAGCAGATCCAGGCACCACAGCAGCCAGGCAGCGTTCTCCATGCACCACAATCCTGTTTAGGTGTAAGGAACAGTGAGGCATGGGTTAAAGTAGAGTGGATCATGCAATTCATCCCCTGACCAGTAAGGCGGTTCCAGGATCTCACCTGTCATAGGCACAGTGGGTTGTGTCCCGAACAGTGGTGTCGGCATTGTCACCGATGAGCCAGTGAAAGCCAGGGTCTTGGCGTAGGCGGATTTGTCCCCAGCGTTTCTTTGCCACATAGCCACAGTCAGCATTGAAATCACCCAAGAAAATCATATCCTGGGGAGGAATAAGAAGGAGAAAAAATCCACTGGCCAAGATTCGTTAAGTGAGCAACGGGATTAGTGAGAGCAGAAAAGAGATGCTGGTTGGAAAACAAGCAGTTGCCAGGTTCTCAAGCAGAGATGGTGTTTGTCCTTCAAATTAGGGGAGAGGAACTTTTTATGTCAAGGAACAGGACAGGAAACCTAACCGCCTGGGGCATGGTTACCTAAAGGACCAGCTTCTCCAATATGTGCCATCTCATATACTTGTCTCAACATCAGAGAACTTGCCTTGTGCTCTGTCTGAGAAGCAAGCTGTATTGGTTGTGGTGGCATCACAGGCTTCATCCAGACATATTTCCAATATGGCAGAATCTACTGTCAAGGTGGAAGCCGTTTGCCAGTCAGCAATAACTTATCAAGGTGTCAGTGAAGTTAACTCTTTATTCAAAGAAACAAAACAGCTTAGGCCTAACGAGCACAGCAATTCTTCCAACTAGGTCTTGCCCCAATGGGGCAGTTGTGAGGACTGAAGATTCCTGCCTTCCCACTGCTCTCTAAGTCTCTCATCTCTCTCCCCCCCCCCCGCCCTTCCCAAGCAATCTGGGACTTTTTTGCCTTGTCTGTCTTTGCTCTGCCCTCTTTGTTTTCTGGGAGACCAGGGGAAAGGGGGGGCTGGTTGTAGTTTGAGGGGGAAAGTCCTTGGCTTCTTCAGCAGCCTGCCTGAACTCTGCCTCTCCCCCCTCCCCAACTTCCACTTATACCTCTGATTTTGGACTGCTCTCTGCCACAGCCTCTTCCTGCTCACTAAACCCTGTGACCTCTTAAGCTTCTGACACCTCCTCCCAGACTGCTCCCTCTGACCACTCATCGCCATCCTACAACCACTCCCCTGACTCTGAGCCTTCTTCCCCTTGGAGTTCCCCAGCTGGTGCTTCCCATGACTCCTCTGCTTCCAGCCAGTCCATGATATCTACCAATGGTCAACAAGATTGCAAACATTACAATGGCTGGACATGGTCAGTAGTAGCTGCAGCAGTGAAGCAGCAGAAAAATTTCCCATGTAGATGCACGGTGAGACAGCAAATCCCCTGCCATTCTTTTAAACCTCAGCTCCCTTGCAAGTCCCCATTCCTTACCTCTGTGCCCCAGCGTTCCTTCACACTCAGGAAAACATCATAAAGAGCATCTATTTCAGTTTCAGCTGCCTTGGGCATTGTGTGCTGTGGGATCAACACCAGCTCCTTGAGTTCTCAAGAATGGAAATGGAGAAAAAGGTAACCACAAGGTACAGAGTAATCTAGACAACTTGGAATTCCAACTCAGTATAGCCCCTACGGTTTGAAAACAAAACAAGATCTGAAACCACTATTTTGATCCTGGCTTGTTCTCACTAAACTTAATTTGAGCAAATCACATTTCCCTGAGTTCATACATCACAGGAACTATGGTTTGTCTGGATACTTCTGATTTCCTACTCTAGCATATGATAAAGGAGAATGTGGAATACACAAAAACAAGGTTTGTTGCAGCTTGTTCACATAACAAAAACCCATGGTTTTCTATTATGTCCAAACTGGTCATGCTGTATGAATGCTATTGTCAACAGATGTTTGCTTGGATGACCTAGGAAAATGCAGGAGGAAAGTAGGTGGTCTCTTAGACTGCATCTACACTATAGGTTTAAAGCAGTATCATGCCACTTTAAATAGTCATGGCTTTCAACACCCCCCCCCCAATCATCCTGGGAACTATAGTGTGCTAAGGGTGCTGAGAGGAGACACCCCACCCCCCAATATCCTCGCAGAGCTACAATTCTCACAATTGTTTAACAGTCAATCCTTCTTTCCAGGGAACTCTGGAAACTGTAGCTCTGTAAGGGGAATAGGAGTCTCCTAATAACCCTCAGCCCTCTTTTTTATTATTTTAATATAATGTTTTTTTATGAGAGCTTGGAAAAAAGAGAAAAAATAATACACCAAAGTTAACATCAAATACCAAGCATTTTTAATATTAAAAAATAAAAGAGAGGAAATAAAGAAAAAAGAAAGAGGAAGAAGAAGAGGAAGAGGAAGAAGAAAGGCTTCTGATTCTGCACCTAATCAGCTTTATAGACTTATGCGAAACCCTTCCTCCAGAGTAGCATCCAACCCTTGTACTTTCCAGAAAACAAAATGTATACCAAACCCAGATATCACCCCCTGGAGGTTCAAGCTCCCCACTCTCCCCCATGCAGAAAGAGAACTCCTGAGATGTCCTAGGCCCCTTACTTTTGTTTGGAATGCTGACGCGGACAATGAAGGGTTCCCGAGCGAAGACATCAGGCCGGTCTGGATGTCTGTCCTCGTAGGAGTAGAAGTCTAGCATCCGAGTCTTCTGTTCCCTAGGGGAGAGGAGCACACAGAAAAAATGCAGACTCTGGCCCCAAGGAAGAGGTGAAAATATGCAGGGGTGGACTTTAATGTGGTGCTCTGAGCGAGGACAAAATTTGGCACCCTCCCACCCCCCAATATTTCTTGTTTCAACAGTAATTCATAATGATAAAATTGCTTTTTGTGGATTGTTTCAGTAGGTATTCATATAAATATTAGTACATAGTAGTAGTAGTAGTTATTATTACTCCCTGGCAAGGCTCCCATCACAGGCTTGCAGCAGGGATAACACATGGGCTACTTCCAAATGACATTTTAATTGAGGCTGATTTGTTTACAGGGAGATTAGATTACTGTTAGGTGTTGATATGGTTGCTCAAGAGCAAACAGGCAAGACTCCAACCTGTCTTTTTTAGGCTTTATTATCTGTACAAACTATTTTGTGCAGAGAGTCGCAAGTCCATGTCTGCTTAGTCGTTAGCAGAATCTGGGAGTGGGTGGTCCTTATACCTTCCCCAGCATAACAACCCTCCTCACCAGAGGAAGAACTACTTTGCAAGATCTTCAGAGACTCCCTGTAACACAACCTTCCACCTCTCGCCTCTGAGCTGATGGCAGTTCCCTGACAATGACATTGTGTTAAAGCACACTTTCCAGTACATTTCCGTATCAGTTTTCTGATCACAAAGAGTGAAATCTTTTAGGGATGTGGGTTTGTTGTACAACACTTTCCAATCAACTGCAATTGTGCAACCTGAAGTGGCCGATATGCGATTGAGTCCTACACAAGAACAGTTTGGAAGCCCCCAGGGTGAAGCTGAAGGCTAGATTGTACCTACAGAGACAGTGCTGTGTGAACAACAAAAGGAATAATTTATTTCACATTATCTGTGGTCTAGCGAATAAGGATGAAATAAGTGGTGGATATTTGCTAAGAGAGAAACTTGACTCCTTGCATCTGTGGGGATTACAATTAAGGAAAATATGTGGGGCAGGAAATTGATGCAGAGCCCTCACCAAGGTTAATAGCACATCCTAGATTGGGCACCAACAATTGCTTTTTTCTTGCAATAAAAGGGTCTCATCATTTCTGCATTTTAAAAATGTGGCACAGTCATGAAAGCCCCATCTACAGACCACAGTGACCTGGGTGGTTTGTACAGGAGAAGGCCCTCCCTCAAATAACCTGGTTCTGTTCCAAGTGATGGCCACAGCAGCATGAAAGTTCTGGCAGAAGCAGGACAAGAGTTCAAGGTCCAGCAGAGCAGGGTAAAGTCCAGGGTTCGGCCAAGGCAGCACAGAGTCAAGCAAAGCAAGGCAAGATAAAGCAAAGTCCAGGCTCTGGCAAAGCAAAGGAAGGTACGGTAAGTTAAGGTAGAACAAGGCAATAATTGCTAGAAAGGTGCTGGCAAAAACAGGCTCCTCTTGTGCCAGAGCTTCCAGGGCAGTCTGGTGTCTCCTCTGAACCCACAGCCTCATCCTCTGAAGATAGGGAGTAAGACACAATTTAAAAGTGTGACATACCCCAAGCTTCTATTCTATCAGCCTCCAATCTCCCATTTGTGATAGGTCAGTATTATTTTCTCCATATCTTACAGGATTGTAAAGGATATCTGAGATAATGTAGTTAAAAGCTCTATAATATGTACTAAAATCACTATATAAACGTTAATTCATCACCTTCATCATCTAAATGCACACTCACACTCATGACACTCACCTGTATATGAATACATAGCGTTCTTGGTAGTTGTTCCGGCCCAGCAGAGGGCTGGTGAGGTAGGTATAGGGACTAGAACTATGATACCTGACAGGAAAAGAGAATTCAGTTGCATTGAAGATATACGTGGATATATAAAAAGCACTTCAGCCAGTGAGTGGATAAATAGAGAAAAAGTCTCACTGTAAAGTTACTGAACTCCAGTTCAGTACTCCAGTTACTGAACTACAACTACCATCCCTGATCATTGGCCTTTGTTGGCTGCGGCTGATGGGAGTTAATTCCAATAACATCTGGAGAACCACAGGTTCTCCAGCCCTACTATAAGGCAATGTGGGAGTTTTGCAAGTCAGACACTCGCTTCCTGTACCACCCAGGTCAGAGGAGGGAGCTTCAGGCAGTTCAGGCCAGGACACCATCATTACAGTCCAGAATCCTCTTGGTCCTGGGAGTAGGGTGATTCAGGAGAACCAATCCTCTGCTGCTGCCAACAATAAAGCTCCCAGATCCAGTGTTCTCCCTCAGTATGGTCACTGTGCTGCTGTGGAGAACCACTAGCCTGTGTGACTTGCTCCTCTACTCCCACCTAAGGTATGTGTCAACTCTTGGACCTCAGTCCCTTGATACTCCACGAGCTACTGGAAGGTGAGAACACAAGAGCCAAGCTGGATCAGGTCAAAGGCCCGTCTAGTCTAGCATCCTTTTCCCACAATGGCCAACCAGATGTCTATGGGAAGTCCAGAAGCAGGACCTGTGGTTTCCAGCAACTGGTATTCAGAAAAAACTGCTGCCTCCAACCATGGAGGAAGATCATAGCTACCATGGCTTGTAACCGCTGATAGCCTTGCCTTTAATAATAATAATAATAATAATAATAATAATAATAATAATAATAAATTTTATTTATATCCCGCCCTCCCCAGCCGAAGCCGGGCTCAGGGCGGCTAACAACAATCAAATAATCCAACATTCTAAAAACATTTCATTATAAAAATTAATTAAAATCAAATTGATGGCAACCGTTAAGCAAAATTCTGTGCAGATTGCCAGAGGAGGGAGTCAGGCTGCACCCTGACAAAAGGCCTGGTGGAACAGCTCTGTCTTGCAGGCCCTGCGGAAAGATGTCAGGTCCCGCAGGGCCCTAGTCTCTTGTGACAGAGCGTTCCACCAGATTGGAGCCGCAGCCGATAAAGCCCTGGCCATGTGAAAAGGTGGGCACTTACTATTCTCACCACATTATAGTTTGGAGTAGGACAACACTAAGGAGAGCATCTAGGAAGCAACTTGTTCCAACAAAGGTTGGAAGTGAACCGAGCTCTTCTTCTGCGTACTCCATCTCTCCTATGCTCTGCCCCCTTATGGAAAAGAAGAACCTCTTAAAGGGACAATCCTCCCCTCTGAAGACAAGCACGCTCCCATGTTCCATAGCTTCCCACCTGATGCATTCCCTGGGCTGTGGACTGGTGAGGTACTGTGCGAGGCACTCGGTTTTTTGGGCCCACAGGAAGGCACCTGTGAGAGTCCTGGTGCTGGTTTTATGTGCCCTGGTGCTGTGCATCAGGTTCAATGAGCTCCTGCTGGCTGGCCTTGGGTTCAGTAGTTCCCCTGACTACCAGCATGAGCCTCAGAGCTATGAACCCAGTGGGGTTCCTTAGCTGGTACAGTGGTATCTTGGGTTACAAACACTTCGGGTTACAGACTCTGCTAACCCAGAAGTAGTACCTCGGGTTAAGAACTTTACCTCAGGAAGAGAACAGAAATCGTGCACCAGCAGCGGAGTGGCAGTGGGAGGCCCCATTAGCTAAAGTAGTACCTCAGGTTAAGAACGGTTTCCGATTAAGAACAGACCTCCAGAACAAATTAAGTTCGTAACCAGAGATACCACTGTATTCTGTTTACTGCCTGGCTGGGGGTTAGTGTACACACACACACACACACACACACACACCATCACCATATCCAACATTCTGACACAGTCCTGCCATGAGACAAATCACAGCACACTGGCAATTTTCCTGCACAAGCCTCATTGAAATAAATGGTATTATGGTACTGCTAATCTTGCACAGATCTCACTCTCATTGCTGTGAGACTCATGCAGAACAGCCTGGGGAATTATGCCCAACACAATTTAGGGGGAAGGGTTTTTCCACCTCAAGCACCAAAATATCTGGGCCAGCTCTGCTCCCATCATGCAACTGTTCAGCTTTCCTCCCATTCATTTCTCTTTCCCAGTCCATATTCTTTCCAAAGGCCCTGTTGTCTTCTGCTCCACTATCTCTTCATGGATTCCTCTTCCTCTGGTCGCATTTCTCCCATATTACTCACACTCACCGATTCAGGGCAGCCACCAAGGCAGGAACTGCTTTTCCCTTTGCATCCATCACCTCTTGTAGGACAGCGATATCACAACGAGAGAGGATCTGTGGGAGGGAATAGAGACACATTAGCTTGTATATCAGGGGTAGAGAGCCCAAATGTTGTTAGACTCCAACATGTTAGTCCTAAACAAGGTGGTAAATCTGTGTCTGGGCTATACCTAGGGAATGGGAGAGAATTCTGATTCAGTTCACATTTAAAGGTGAACCTTCTGCCTGCAAAGCATGTGTTCTTACCACTGAACTTTGGCTCTCCCCTGGAGCTCCTAACCAGTGATGGGCCTATGTTTTGGGGGCCCTGAAACTTGAACTGCCATGGGGGCCCATTCGCAACCAGCAAAAAGGTCTGGGTAACAAACCACTCTTATTTTATTCAATGGGGTTGTTCCACAACAGATTGCCACACCTTTACAACAACTTTACTCAAAAACTTTGGGATTATCAAAATATGTACAACAAAAAATTAATCAATTTGAGTCATGCAACTCAAATTGGATCTACTGGACCCAATTTTTTAAAGCACTGTAGACTAAAGTCACTTCTAGGGCTCCTCTGGAATTAGGCGCTTTGAACCAGGGGTGGTTTCATAGCAGATCCACCCCTACACCTAACTTTAGTGGCTTCTCTTCCTAACCTGTCCTTCCTACTCCTTCCACACCCATTAGAACTTGTTCATACACGTTGTTCATGTGAGCAAATCCTGTCTAAAGAAGGAATTCAACCCACAGAAGCGACATGCATCCAGAAGAATCAGGGCACCCGCCGGGGGTTGCCTTGAAGTCCCCACCTTGACAAGTGTGTCCATGACGCTGGCCTTGCTTGCCTTCCCTTGGGCAAAGCGCTGAGTGTTGAAGGCACAGATCCGGAAGGGGGCTCCTGCTGGGCACAGCAACAAGAGCGGCAAGAAGCGCAGAAAGCAGGAGGGCTCCATCCTTGGGAATCCAGTCAGGTTCCTTCTACAGACGGATTCTGTGCAAGATAAAAGTGAATCAGAGAAAGACAGGAAAGCAGGCCGATGGAGGAGGTGGCAGTGGCTGGGAGCCTGTCGAGGGAATCACTCCTACAATAGTGGCCACTCATGAATCTTCTGGGATGAATCTAAATATAGAGATGAGTGCTACTAAATAAAGACCAACACAAACGAAAGAGCAGAAAGCAGCAGCGTGTTAGTTCATGATTCTTATGCCAACAGACTCCTCCTAGAGAAGGCTTGGTTTGCACTGGCACAGAGGCAGTTTTCCTCTTGGAGGGGGCACCTGCTGTGCCAATTTTAAACAGGATCATGGTGCAGAGAGAAAGATTCCCCCCGCCCCCGCAGACTGCAGTCATGAAGTTGGTCAGGCCCCTTTGCAGCATTATTTTCAAATACGAAGATCTGTTGAATGTATTCACACCTTTAACCTATCTTCTGCTTTGATGCTAAAAACTTGCCTTGAGCTCCAGCATCAGCTCTAGAACATGCGGTGAGGGCCTCCCGAAAAAAGGCAGGCTATATGCATCTCTCACAAGCTTCCTATCTGAAATTAGAGAGTGGGGCTTCCAAGTTAGAAGTTACAGCTTCCATGCAGGCATAACTCAGCATCCAGGGAAGCTGAACGTTGGAAAATTCAGTTCGGATGAAAGGAAGTCCTGTACACGGCGCAGAGTAAAACTAAGGAATTTGCTACTCTAAAACAATCCATGAATGGAGGGGGCTACTGCGCTCATGCCCTGCTTATGGAGTTCCCACAGGACTCTGGTTAGCCGCTCTGCTGGGCGAGATTGGCCTTTGGACTCTTATTCTGGTATTCCTGTTCAATGAAAGGTGACATACAAATAATGTGACTAAACAAATACTCTTGTTTATTCCTTTTTGCTTCACATCTCACCTTTCCTTAAAGGAGATCAAGGGGGGAGATATGGTTCTCCCCTCCTTATTTAATGCTCACAGCAGCCACGTGAGGTAGAGGCTGATTCAACCAGTGAAATTCAGGGCCAAGTAGGGATTTAAACCCTAGTCTCCAAGGTTCTAATCTAGGACTCTAATCACTAGGCCACACTGGCCCACAGAGGCTTCTCACACTCTTATCTTTCTTTTCAGTGACTCAGCTTTTACAGAAGATATCATATATTCAATTTTTATTGTCTCATTCTCCAGTGCCAAGCAAAGAAATATGAAAGGTAATCATATAGACCAAGAATAGACCAACAGCATTTTCACAAGTTGCATTAAGGGTTAACATTGTTTTACATTTGGACAGTATTGATATCTAAGTTTCTCAGGCTAGTCTGTGGTTCTCTCATCTTCTTTTCCACATTTTATCTATACAACAACTTGATGAGATAGGTTTGACTGAGAGATACTAACTGCCCCTGACTGCCCCAAAGGCACCCAGCGAGCTTCATGGCTGAGTGGGGATTTTAACTCGGATCTCCTCAGTCCTAAGTCTGACCACAAGAGTACCACACTTGTTGTGTGGGTGCTGCCCAGAGCAGCAACTGTACATCTAAGTTCCTCTTTCATAATGTCTACAACTGGGGTGGGGAAACTTTGGCACTCCAGAAGCTGTTAAACTACAACTTTCATCAGCCCCAGCAAGCATAGCCAATGACTGGAGATTATGGGAATTGTAGTTCGGGGGGAAGTGACAAGTGGGGTACCGCAGGGTTCTGTCGTAGGCCCGTTGTTGTTCACTGTATTTATCAACAACTTGCATGAAGGAACTGAGGGGATGCTCATCAAATTTGCAGATGACAACAAATTGGGAGGGTGTCTAATGCTGCAGAAGACATAATTAGTATTCAAGAGGACCTTAACAGATTGGAAAACTGGGCCCAAACCAACAAAATGAATTTCAGTAGGGACAAATGTAAGGTTCTATTGTGTTTCATGACTTCCCTGATTTTGTATGTGAGCTGGAACTGGTCTGTGACCAAAATAATAAATTCATTCAATGTAAGGTTCTACACTTAGGCAGTAAGAATCAGCAGGACAAATATAAGATGGAGGACACCTGGCTTGTCTTAGTAGACCACAAGCTGAACTTAAGTCAACAGTGCAGTGGTGCCAACTTGGGCCCTACACTGTGGGTGCCCAGCGTGTGTGTGCCACGACATCAGAAGGACCAGCCTCTAATTGTGTAGACCAAAACTGCAGAATAAGAATTACTGCATAAGCCAAAACACAGAAACCCAGTCGTCTGTATTCCTAGCTGTTTATAATGTCAGGCAGAATTATTAGTACAGCCAGACCTCGGTTGTCAAACCTAATCTGTTCCGGAAGCCCATTTGGCTTCCAAAATATTCGACAACTGAAGTGCGGCTTCCTATTGTGTTGACTGTACCAGTAAAAGCTTTACAGTGGTACCTCAGGTTACATACGCTTCAGGTTACAGACTCCGCTAACCCAGAAATAGTACCTCGGGTTAAGTACTTTGCTTCAGGATGAGAACAGAAATCGTGCTCCGGCAGCGTGGCAGCAGCAGGAGGCCCCATTAGCTAAAGTGGTGTCTCAGGTTAAGAACAGTTTCAGGTTAAGAACGGACCTCCAGAAAGAATTAAGTATGTAACCAGAGGTACCACTGTAATTTGCATAAATTAATAACAGGTGTTGAACCCACTGTGTGTAAAGTAAGAGCGAATGCCAAACTATTTTTCTCAGTTAAGCCAGATCTGCACAGTTGTTTATGGCAGGTGTGGACAACCTGCGGCACCACAGATATTGCTGGACTACAACTCCCATCATCCCTGACCATTGGCTAGGTTGGCTACGGCTGATGATGAGTTTGAGTCCAGCCACTACTCCTAATTCATCCGATGTGCAAGGTAGGTACCAAAATCTATTGACAGAACAACCTTCCTGCTCAATCATCATCATCATCATCATCATCATCAATAATTAGATCTCGTGTGTGCCTGGCTGAGAGCTCTGATGCACCAATCCTGCTTATCCGGAAACGGGTTAATTCCAAGTTAACCTGTCTATTTCCAAGGAAGAGGAAGTTTCCTCCCTGTCTCGGACTGTCCTTTAATTTGTCGGGAAGGACCTGGGTGCTCCCGATCCTGAGACACTCCGCTGAGGAGCCATCCAGCAGCCGAACATTTGGGCGTCCGCCGCGGTCAAGGCAAAAAGGGAAGGGCGGATCCGACGCAGCGGCTGCTGCTCTTCCCGCTGCGCCCGTTCCTGCAACTTAGGGCGGCTGTTTCCTGCATTTGCCCTTCAGCCGCCCCCCAGCCCTTCCCCGCCCTCCGACCCCACGGCCTCGCCTCGCTCCTCTCACCCGCATCGCGGCGCGCTGGGAAACGCCGTGCCCGTTTCCTCGCGCCCTTGCGCCTCCGTCCGCCCGTCGGGCAGCAGCAGCAGAACAGCCAGACGGAGCGGGCGGGCGGGCGGGCGGGCGGGCGGGACAGTCCAGCCCCGCGCTCGAAGGAGGCGCCACTCGGGGAGGCGCGGCTGGGCGGGAGAAGGGAGCGCTCGCCAGTCGCCGCTTCTCCCCGAGCCCGCTTTCGAGGGAGGGAGGGGGGCCTCCCTTGCGAACACGCCTGGCCTATATTGGTCGCCGCGTTGTGCAACTCTTCTGTTTGAAATAAAACTGTAAGTCGCTTTGTGCAGGAAGCTCCTCAGAAAACGGGGCAGAACTTTTTATGAGGGTAAAACGGACAAGGGAGGCTGGCTTCGTTTTGCCTCCCCCCTCGTAGGGCACCCACTCACGGGCTCCCATCCCGGGGTACCCCACAAATCAGCCCATTTGGGTGTTGCGTTTCTGTGCCAATGACTAACAGGAGGGGCAGGTGGCTGGCATGGCTAATATATTCCACACATGTTGTTGTTGTTGTTTAGTCGTGTCCGACTCTTCGTGACCCCCTGGACCAGAGCACGCCAGGCTCTCCTGTCTTCCACTGTCTCCCGCAGTTTGGTCAAACTCATGCTGGTAGCTTCGAGAACACTGTCCCACCATCTCGTCCTCTGTCGTCCCCTTCTCCTTGTGTCCTCCATCTTTCCCAACATCAGGGTCTTTTCCAGGGAGTCTTTTCTTCTCATGAGGTGGCCAAAGTCTTGGAGCCCCTGCTTCAGGATCTGTCCTTCCAGTGAGCACTCAGGGCTGATTTCCTTCAGAATGGATAGGACTCTCAAGAGTCTCCTCCAGCGCCATAATTCAAAAGCATCAATTCTTCGGCGATCAGCACATATACTGAGTGCATTTCAGTGTTATGGGGCTTCTGTGGAAATACACTTAGAGAGCTCAATGACTTACCCCTGGTGTTTATCATGCCTAGTTTGGCCCGAGATATACATAGATCATGTGGCATGTGTAGCTGCCACATTAAGGTGTCAGTAAAGGGACGCGGGTGGCGCTGTGGACAGATATATCGCACTAATTAATATAGGTAAAGCTTCTGCGCACTTTCATGAGGGATAGTGAACACTATTGCTTGGCAATATTGTGTTGATCTCTTGCAATATCTAGAAAAACTATTTAAATATTTTATTTAAATAAACTTTTATTTTATTATTTTTTTCACGTGAAACACGTGCAGTCCTATCCTTTAGCACATCTACCACCCTTTCTTGTTACTACAGCGGGGGAGGAGCAATAATTCCTGCAAGCATATTAACTCCAGTTTAATAGTTTATAGTTTAATAAAAGTTTCGAGTATTATTTTTTTGTCTGGAAAGGTGCAGGATTTGCCTTTCTTATCCCATATCCTATGTTGCAACTAGTTTGCAATTCAAACAGGAATTCCCATATTCATTCTCTCCTCCCTCTCTCTAATCAGATCCCAAACCTGTAAAACAAGTGCCATTATTGTTCTACTGACTACTCACCATACTCCTATCTCCATCCGCCCCCACATTTCTTTGTTTCAGGAATCCCACAGGTTTCACTGTTCCCCAGGGCGTCCTAGCACATTCCCCTATCTCAAGTAACTCAAAATCAAACGCGTACATCAGCACACTGAAACAAAAAAATCAATAGACATTTGAACACAGAAACTCAGCACATACGCAAAAAGGACACAGCTCTAAGCACTAATATGTGCCAAAAGGTGACATAAAACCTTGTTTAAGGAAGGGTAAACTGTACTTCCACCTGGTTTTGTCATCACAACCATGTATGGTCAGTGCAACCATGGGCGTAGTCAAGGGGGGGCAGGAAGGGGCAGCTGTCCCCCCAAATAAATAAAATTAAATAAAAATAAATAGGTAACTGAGGTTCTGCCCCCCAACAAAGGCCTGCCCCCCACTAACAAAAATCCTGGCTATGCCCATGAGTGAAACTATATCCAGCAACAACTGAATATACAACCAACCACAATGTCATCACATTCAGTGAAAGTATGGGGCAACTTGCTTAAAACTGATGTGGTAATACTACAGCAATCCATTATGCAGTATGTCTTCACTAACACTAATAACAGCTCATTAAGTATCAAGCACATCTGAGAAAGCAAAAGCATTTTCAATGCGATGTGTGTTACTGCTTGTTGGACATACCAGGATAACAGGTCAGATCATATACATGGTGGGGGTTGGGGGGCAGACACCAAGAACCATGACAGCTTAAACTCATGGTTGCCAGTTAACTTCTAGGTCTGCTAATTACCGTATTTTTCGCTCTATAACACGCACCCGACCATAACACGCATGTAGTTTTTAGAGGAGGAAAACAAGAAAAAAAATATTCTAAACGAAACAGTGGATGTATGATTTTTGTGGTTCATGCTGTGGCCACAAACATGTGATCTGACAGTGAGTTTGGAGTAGCCCAATGCAAAAATCCTGAGGATCCATGTGGATCCATGCTTTGTAACCACGTTTTTGCACCACTGCGGCCCCAGGCAACAGTGGGTGCGTGATTTTTTTGGTGCAAGATGTAGCCATGGACATGTTATGTGATCTGATGGTGAATTTGGGGTGACCCAGTGCAAAAATCCTGAGGACCCATGTGGATCCGTGCTTTGTAACCACGTTTTAAGTGGGGAGGGAAGGAAAAACACTCAAGGGACAAGGAGAAGGATGCTGCTAATAATGCAGAAGAGGGGCTTAAGGGGAGAAGAAGCATGCGTGGGGTGGGTGGAGAAGGATGCTGCTAATAATGAAGAAGAGGAGTATAAGGGGAGAAGGCGCCTCTCCTCTCCTCTCCCACTTTGCTCCTTTAAAGCAAGCAGGCTCTGCTTTTCTCCCTCCTCTCCGCTCATCCCCGGCTTAGCGAGCTGAAAAACTTTGCTGCTATTTAGCGAGCTGAGTGGGGAGGAGAGAGGGACAGAGAGCCTGCTTGCTTTAAAGGAACCAACTGGACAGGAGCCGCTTACACTCGTGTAAGCTGCTCCTCTCCTCTCCCGCTTTGCTCCTTTAAAGCAAGCAGGCTCTCTGTCCCTCTCTCCTCCCCACTCAGCGGCTCTTCTCCCGCTTTGCTGTTTCAAAGCGAGCCACGGAGGAGGGAAGGAAGGGGAACCATGGATCCTCTGCTCACGACTGCAGCAGATCCCGCCACCCGTAGGCATTCCCTCCATAACACACACAGACATTTCCCCTTACTTTCTAGGAGGGAAAAAGTGAGTGTTATGGTGCAAAAAATACGGTATATATACTTTTATCTACCCCAGCCCTCAGTGGTCTGTGCCATGTATACTTGAAGAAGCACCTTGTGGGCGCCTCTACAGCAGCTTATCATGCACTCAGAGCTGCTCATGCGTGCATGTTTTGTGCCGTATCTGCAGGACATCACCCTTGTCAAAATGCCACCCCAGGTTATTTTTCCATTTAATCCAAATTTACAATTTCTGTGGAAAATCTGATAAGCAAAGAACACAAAAGACAAAAGAATCTTAAACATCCTTACATCCTCCTCATTGTTTTAATCAAAACTTCCTAGCTAGAAGGTGCAATCCTATGCAGGAGTTTTACTAACTGAGTATAGGCAGAACCGGCCCAAGAAGGAAGATCAACATCAGGATCTGCTGTCAATTCAGGTGATGAATCCTGCCACCTGAGGCGGTCGCCTCAACTTGCTTCATGGGTAGGGCAGCTCTGAGTACAGTCTTTCTCCACAGGAAACAGTTATCTGTTTTGGTTTTCGCCTGTTGCTTGATGAGTTATGAAGAATTTCAATGATCAGTTTTTTCATTTGCACTTTTAAAAAGTATCATATCTATAGTGGCTTTCTGAAATTTAAATGTTATAAACGCATTTTGACAAAAAAAAGTACAGTGAACCATGAAAATGCGGGTGTTCTGACATATCTACTACATTATATAAATCATCCAACAATAATATCTAGCATTTATATAGTGCTTAACCCAATTGTTGAAAGCTCTTGATATATATTCTCTCAATACTCCTTACAACAGTTCTGTGAGGTAGGCCACCGTTATTACATCTTTATTGCAGATGTGTGCCAGAGGATAAGTGAAATCCTTGCACTGATGGAACAAGTTAGTTGGATACTGCCCCAATTAACTAACTACTACTCAATGTGCTTTTTTAATTGGAGATGCCAAGAATTGAACCTGGGTCCTTCTGCATGCAAAGAGGAAGTCTTCAACTGAGCTACCAGAGTGACTTGCCTGAGGCAATCTAATGGGGTCATAACTGAGGGGAGATTTGAACCAGGGGATTTGCCAGCTCACTTTCTTAGGAAAGATTCTACAGTGGTATCTCAGGTTAAGTACTTAGTTCTTTCTGGAGGTCTGTTCTTAACCTGAAACTGTTCTTAACCTGAAGCACCACTTTAGCTAATGGGGCCTCCTGCTGCCGCCGCGCCGCCAGAGCACGATTTCTGTTCTCATCCTGAAGCAAAGTTCTTAACCCGAGGTACTATTTCTGGGTTAGTGGAGTCTGTAACCTGAAGCGTATGTAACCTGAAGCGTATGTAACCCAAGGTACCACTGTATATCAGGGGCAGGCAACCCAAGGCCCGGGGGCCGGATGCGGCCTAATCGCCTTCTCAATCCGGTCCACGGATGGTCCAGGAATCAGCTTGTTTTTACATGAGTAGAATGTGTCCTTTTATTTAAAATGCATCTCTGAGCTATTTGTGGGGCCTGCCTGGTGTTTTTACATGAGTAGAATGTGTCCTTTTATTTAAAATGCATCTCTTGGTTTGTGGGGCATAAGAATTCGTTCATTCCCCCCCCCCAAAAAATAGTCTGGACCACCACATGGTCTGAGGGACGGTGGACCGGCCCACGGCTGAAAAAGGTTGCTGACCCCTGTTCTATATCATCTCTCTACAGCAGCAGTTCTCAGACTGGCCTTTACTCGCGGCCAGAGGGGAGGCCCCACACTAATAGTAATAATAATAATAATAATAATAATAATAATAATAATAATAAATTTTATTTATATCCCGCCCTCCCCAGCCGAAGCCGGGCTCAGGGCGGCTAACAACAATAAAACAATACAAAAGTACAGCACAAACAACACTCTAAAATCATTCATTATAAAATTAATTAATTCAAGCCACTGGCAACCATTGGGCCAGAGCTCCGCGAAGATTGCTGAGGGAGGGAGTCAGGCTGTGCCCTGGCCAAAGGCCTGGTGGAACAGCTCTGTCTTGCAGGCCCTGCGGAAAGATGTCAAGTCCCGCAGGGCCCTGGTCTCTTGTGACAGAGTGTTCCACCAGATCGGAGCCACAGCCGAAAAAGCCCTGGCTCTAGTTGAGGCCAGCCTAACTTCTCTGTGGCCTGGGACCTTCAAGATGTTTTTATTTGAAGACCGTAAGTTTCTCTGTGGGGCATACCAGGAGAGGCGGTCCCGTAGGTACGAGGGTCCTAGGCTGTATAGGGCTTTAAAGGTTAAAACCAGCACCTTAAACCTGATCCTGTACTCCACCGGGAGCCAGTGCAGCTGGTATAGCACCGGGTGAATGTGATCTCGCAGCGAAGACCCCGTAAGGAGTCTCGCTGCAGCATTCTGCACCCGCTGGAGTTTCTGGGTCAGTCTCAAGGGCAGCCCCACGTAGAGCGAGTTACAATAATCCAGTCTGGAGGTGACCGTCGCGTGGATCACAGTGGCTAGGTCAGGGCGAGAGAGGTAAGGAGCCAACTGCTTAGCTTGGCGGAGATGGAAAAATGCCGCCTTTGTTATAGCTGCAATCTGCGCCTCCATGGAAAGGGAGGTGTCGAAGATTACACCCAAACTCTTAACGGCCGGTGCTGGCACTAATTGCGCCCCCACAAGAGATGGGAGTTGCCCCCCCAATCCCATATCGCCCCGTCCCAGCCACAGGACCTCTGTCTTTGAAGGATTTAACTTCAACCGGCTCCCACGTAACCATCCAGCCACAGCTTCCAAACATCTGGTCATTGTGTCTGGGGCTGAGTCAGGTTGGCCATCCATCAACAGACAGAGTTGGGTGTCATCGGCATACTGATGGCAACCCAGCCCGAAACTCCGAACAAGCTGGGCGAGGGGGCGCATAAAGATGTTGAAAAGCATCGGGGAGAGTATCGCACCCTGAGGTACTCCACACACCAAGGAGTGGCGCGATGACAATTCCCCCCCAAGCGCCACCCTCTGTCCCCGACCAGAGAGAAACGAGCGCAGCCATTGAAGGACTGTGCCCTGGATCCCCACGTCGGCAAGGCAGTGGTCCAGAAGTTCATGATCGACCATGTCGAAAGCTGCTGACAGATCTAGAAGAATCAGCAGCCCCGACCCGCCTCGATCCAGCTGTCTACAAAGATCATCTGTTAGGGCAACCAGAGCCGTCTCGGTCCCATGACCAGCGCGGAAGCCGGACTGGAATGGATCCAGAGCCGATGTTTCATCCAGAAACCCACCAAGCTGTTCAGCAACCGCTCTCTCAATCACCTTACCCAGGAACGGAAGATTCGAAACCGGGCGGTAATTGGATAGATCTAAAGGATCTAATGATGTTTTCTTTAAGAGCGGGCGCAACACTGCCTCCTTCAGTTCCCCTGGGAATGTCCCCGTGCCAAGGGACAAATTGATGATATCCCCCAGGAGGGCCCGCACCTCGTCTGGACACGCTCTAATCAGCCAAGATGGGCACGGGTCGAGAGGACAGGTGGTGGGCTTTCCAGCTCGGAGGAGTCTGTCCACATCGGCTGGGGATATCCGGTCGAAGTGGTCCAATACTGGACCCGAGGACAGTTGAGGGGCCTCCAGTTCCTTTATTGTATCCAAATTGGCAGGGAGGTCATGGCGGAGCAACAAGACCTTCTCCGCAAAAAAGCTCGCAAATGCCTCACAGCTGTGTGTCAAATTGTTATTTAAATTTGGCTGTCCCTCAAGGGACGTTAAAGACCTGATTATACTAAATAATTGCGCTGGGCGAGAGCTAGCGGATGCAATGGAGGCCGAGAAGTATGACTTCTTCGCACCCTTCACCGCCATCTCGTAGGTTTTCATAAAAGCCCTATAAGATGTTCTTGAGGCTCTGTCACGGGCACCCCGCCATACTCGCTCTAGCCGTCTGAGGCCCCACTTCATTTTCTGGAGCTCCTCAGTAAACCAGGGAGCCCGGTTTCTGCGGGGTCGCAGAGGGCGCGATCTCATAGATGGCTGCCAGGAGCTGGGTATTCCAGCCCTCAACAAGCTCAGTCAATGAGTCGCCAGGGGGAGCAAGGTCCCGCAAGGCTTGGCGGAATCTATCAGGGTCCATCAGCCTCTGCGGGCGAGCCCAAATCGACTCGCCACCTAAGCAGGGTGGGGGTGGAAAGTCAATCCTGGCTTTCAGAGCGTAGTGATCAGACCATGGCACCTTCATCGAAGGAGACATGATCACATCTATACCTACGCCAAAGATCAAATCCAGCGTGTGGCCTGCTTGATGTGTGGGGCCCGAAACAAACTGGGAGAGCCCTAGTGTCGCCATGGAAGACACCAGGTCCAGAGCCTGTGAGGATGGAGTGGCATCAGCATTGATGTTGAAGTCCCCCAATACCAATAGGTTAGGGAACTCCAAGGCCCAGCCGGCCACCGCCTCCAATAGGCCTGACAGGGTGGCTGCTGGTGCGCTAGGTGGCCGGTACACCAGCCAGACAGCCAAGTTCTCCTCGGAGCCCCACACTAGGCCAACACATTCAATGCCGGGGATCGATGGCGATGGTAGAGCCCTGAAAGGACAATCTTCCCGGATTAATAATGCCACCGCTCCCCCCCCGGCCCACAGTCCGTGATTGGTGGAGGACGGAGAAACCCGGGGGTGCCATCTCTCGTAAGGTAACTGTTGCCCCTTCGCGCATCCAGGTCTCCGTCACACAAGCCAGGTCGACCCCCTGCGAGGTAAAGAAATCTCGCAGGGTGGCGGTTTTATTGCTTATAGACCTGGCATTGCACAGCACCAGTGACGGAGGTGAGTAATCCTTGCTCACCCTACCCTCGTCCCTCGGGATGGGGCGCAGATTGGAAGGGGTACGAGCGTATCCATATCTCGATCCCCTTTGCCTATAACATCTGCCCCCACCGCCATACCTCCCTCGCCCCTCCACGGTAGCAATCCCAGGCCTCATGGTAGCCTCCATTGATGGCAATTAATGTTATTCTTTCGCAGCCTAAAACAATAAAACCTTAAAACAATAAAAACAAAAAACAAAAACAACCCAGAAAACAATAAAACAATACAAATAAAAACTGCAAAAATTACAAATTCATCAAAATCTAACAAATTCCCAAGCCGACCCAAACATCCATCCCACCCCCATATATAAAAAATCAGAAGGGAAAGGAAAATATTTGATAATAATATTTTTTTAAAAAAAAACATGTTAAAAAGAACTCTGCACCCCTCCGGGTCCTCCTGGGCAGTAGCAGCATCAGTGGCAACAACCATCCTTGTGAGGCCCCACCCTGGGCCAGATAGTAGGTGGCAGGAGCAGTCCTTGTGAGGCCTGTCTGGCCCTCCCTGGGCCAGGGGGTAAGTGGCAAGAAGGAGCAGGGCCCTCAGGCACTCACCACAGGTGAGTCTTCCTGGGCAGCAGAGCAGTCCTTATGAGGCTTCAGGCCCCGCCCCAGGCCAGATGGTAAGTGGCAAGAGCAGGGCCCTCAGGCACTCACCACAGGGGTAACATGCCACACTAAAGTAACATGCCACAATATCAACCGAGCAAACTAGGTGTCACCACATCTAAAGCTCCTTGTAACCTCATGGAGTCACTTTGGCTGCATTTGAGAAGGCAGACCCCTGAATGGCAGTCTCAAGCTTCTGAGTTCCTCTCAGAAGGGGTCCTTGGTAAGATCAGGAAGGGTGGACAAGCTGCCGAGAAAGGCAACTTCCTTATTGCTGATGATCTTCCTGTGCAATATACAGTCAGAGGGGACTTCAGGGTGCATTGTCAGTTCATGACCATGGAAATGTTTTCTTTTCTTTTAACAAAATGTATATGTCACTTAATCAAGGCTACGCTTTATGTAAAACAGAGTGTAAAATATTTATCAAAAGAATACAGTTCAAAGCAGCAAATTTCAAACCAAGTTTATACAAAAGCCAACAAGCTTGTCCAGTGCTCAGCATGAACTGAGTGGACACAGGTCTGGCCCTCACCATGCAGGTGCAATGGGCAACTGTCTGAGGAAAACTCAGCAAGATTGCAGAAGACTGCAGAAGGCATCTGGCAGGGGAGTATGGGCCAAGCCACCCTTATTTGTGTGAGAGCCCTCTTAGGTGCCTAGGTAGTCCAGCCTGTTCTCTGGCCTTCCACTGCCCCTCCTCCCTCTCCCTGTGGCTTTATATCCTCCAGGTACTCCTTCTCTCCCATCAGGCAGATGAACGAGAGCTACCATGCCCCTTCTAGCACAAGTGGAGCCTCCAGGCAAGGAGACCAAACACGGCCTCCTCAGGATTCATTGCCCTGATGTTGCTTGGTGGTAGGGACTGGGGTCTACTTAAGGGCAAGGTACTGGCAAGTTACTGGCGAGTCCCTGTAGCCCATCCCACCTACACTGCTTAATATAGCAACAGCAGCAGCAGCAGCAGCAACAACAGCACCTTTCTTGAACCATCCCTGAGTATGCGCCCTAGAACATGCCCAAAAACACTCTGCAATGCATAGGAGAGATGTGACAGTTTCATTGGTGCCTCAGCAGAAGGAGCAACATGAAAAGAGTATTTCTGAAGGTGGAACAGGTGGAAAAACTGGGCTGCAGAGCAGTGGTGTGGGAGCCTGTGGCACTCCAGTCATTGTTGGGACTCCTTCAGCTCCAGCCAGTATGACCAATGGTTAGAGATGAGTATGAGAGTTGCCGTCCAACAACATACGGAGGGCACCATGTTGACTCTAGGCCACTGCTCTATGGACATATATCATACAAGAAACTGGGAATTTTTCCGCAACAACATCATCATCTCTAACACATCATCCTGAAGGGAGGCCATTTTGGGCCCCAGGATTTGTCCATTGTGGCAGAACAGTTTTTCTACAGGAGCAGAATTTGTCAGAGTGGTGTTGAACTTGATAAAAAGCTTGGCGATGGCTGGGTATCTTTTCAGTTGCCTCAGCTCATGCGATGGATCGTTGAGGAACTGTATCCCAATATTCCTTAATGCAGACTCAGCTGCCGCCACCCCCTGATCATCAAAGCCATAAAAATCGTCGGCAGCTTTCACTGCTGTGGCTTGACTGTCAGCCTTCGACGACAGAGTGTCACAGCGGAGCAGCTCCTGTAAGAAAAGCTCCTGAGCGATCTTCTTATCATCTTGACTTTGCAGCCAACGCAATTTAAAAAATGGATGTGATACAGAAGCAATGACTAGTGGCTTTGTCTTTTTACTACTTACGGCTGTGTCAAAGGTCAGCATGTGCCCAAACTGCTTCTGAAGCTCCCCTTTCAGTGCATCTGCCAGGCAAGAAGTGTATTTTGGAGACACTGACTCAAGTCGGCTGTTTAACACAAGCACCATGGGCAGGACAGCACCGCAGAAAGACTCAATGGCCTCTTCTGTCTGAAGTTTGTCAAGTGCTGTAGCAATCGGAGACATCACCTCCAACCACTCCCCTAAGAACTCCAGCTCCAGGTTGGTAAATTTTGGAAGCTGGAGGCAGGCCATTATGAGATTCACCGTGCCACGCATGTCGTATATGCGGCAAAAACTGTCAAACTCAGAATTCCATATGGAGGTCGGTTTGGGAAGAGACTTTCCGAGGGCGTAATTAACAAGCTCTGCATTTTTCAGGCTATCTTGGGAAACATTCCTTAAAGCACAACATTTGCTTGCCACGCTTTCGAGAAGGTGCCTGTATGGAGGGTTGGTGGCCAGTGCTCTGGAAGCAGCTGTCGCAGCCACAAAGCTGAGTGTGCAGGAAAAGCAGGCCACGCGGGGTGGCAAGTAGAAGAGGTCAGAAGAATCAACGGTGTCACTTGACAAGGCTTCATAAATGCGCACGTTGACACACGCATCAGCATCCAGGGGATTCACTTGCTTCTCCCCATCACTCCCCTCTTGCTGGTCCAAGCTATCCTCCAGCTGCTCTTTGGGTCCAGAGAACAGCTGAAAGGTTTTCTGGAAATGGTTCCCATTGTCCGTGACAATGTGTGTTATTTTTGTGGAGTCCAAATCATACTGCGAATGGATCTCAGTCAGCACAGAAGCAAGCTTGCTGTATGAACATGGCCCAGGAAAGCGTCGGAAGCTCAAGGCAGCAGATTCTCTTGTCAAGTTAGCTGAATTGATCCAGTGGCATGTGACACCCACATAATTTTGCCCCTGATGCATCCACACATCTGCAGTTGTACAAACATAAGAAACTGAGTCCAATTTCCTTTTAATTTTTTCAAGAACCAAGGCATACTGTCTTGCAAGGTTGTTCCGTAAGGTTTCTGTAGAAGTGACTGCAGCACTGGGAATAATCCCTTTAATCAAAGTGTGGAAGCCACTTCCGTCAACAATTGACAAGGGAAGCATATCAGTGATGAGAAAATTGAGAATTAGTTGATCCAGGTTTTCTTTGGATAAAGACTGATCACAGAGCTGATACTGTGAGTAAGGGTCCCAATGAGGCTCACTGTATTTTGGAATTTTCTCAGAAACTTTTAACATGCCACTACCAATTTGTTTGCAATGGATATTTTTCCTTTTATGCATCAGCTTCAGATATTTTTCTCCATGGATTCTCTACAACAGAGGAAAACTATTTCAGTCAGTGCTATAGGATATAGAAATTATTATGGGAATCATACAGAAATATATAAATGCTTGTCACATGCAAAAGTACTGACAGACCTGATGAATTGCTCAGTGGCCTGTGGAGTCAGGATCTCACAGATATTGGGAGGAATTTAACATAGCACTAAGGAGATCAGCACAAACATTTCTGCTTGCTTGATGGAATCAACTCCCCTCTCCTCCCACCACACCTCATGTGCTGTTCTGGGGATTCTCCCAATCCCAACCTAAGCCAATGGGGGTTGAAGGGGAGGAAAGTCCCATTGCACTAGCAGAGTCCTTATGTGGATATCCACCCATTAGTCAAATCAAGCCCCTTTATTTTTCTTTTAAAATATCCAGTCTCCATAACCTTACAGAGAAATTTGCAAGAATGCTGCCAAATTGTTAAACGAAAAATAGCAAAGAAGCAAAAGGATCCACTAACCTTGCTAAAAATTAATTTTAAGTAAAAATAAATTCTTTTTATAATACATCTGATTTTAAGGTATGCTTTTTGCAAAGTCTCTTAGCTATGACAACCGATTAGAATCAACATATTCAGAGGCAGTATATCTCTGAATACCAAATGCTGGGCATAAAAAATTGGGGGTGGGTACTTTCCCACTCATCTTATGACCTTTCCTGAAGCATCTGGCAGGCCTTCCCAAAGAGAATGATGGTTTCCTATGGACCTTTGGCTGGAGCCACTAAACCATGTGATGACGGGACCAGTGACCCTCCAGAGGACGTCAAACTCTCATCACCCTCAGTCACCATGGCCGGTGGTCAGGGATGATGGGAGCTGTGGTTCAACAACACTTGGAGGTCCACAGCTTCCCTATCCCTGCAAGATTCTTCTTATGTTCTAAGCATCTCCTATTTCATGTTTATTATTTTAAAGTAAGATCATCCTAAAGGCAATAAATTTATCTGCTGTAGTTTGGCATTGGATGTGTATGAAAATATGCACTGAAAATATTTTGATGTGGTTCTCCAACGTGATGTGCTATCCCTTCTCCAGTCCAAGACTAGGATCCTTGAGGACTGGAGAGGTCAACCACAATTTGTGGAATCAGGTGATGTAAGAGTCCAGACTCCACTCCTTGCAATGCAGAGTAGTCTTTGTTTAGCTTGGGGGCAGGGAACTTGTGGCTCTCCAGATCTTGCTGGATTACAGCTCCCACCATGCTTGACCACTCACTGGTCATGTTGGCTTGGGGATGATAAAAGTAGTCCAAGACCACCTGGAGAGCCACATCCCTGTTCCAGCCCTAAGGGTAGAGATCAGCAACTGCAGGAGGGCCATGGCCTGAATCTGATCTACTGAGGACGACCAAGGTTGCTTGAACGCGCGCACTCGAACCAGGCGACATCGAGGTCCGAAACAAGATGCTGCCGCGCGGCTGGGTGGCTAATAACGGCAAAGCGCTCCTGAGCATAATAAGCGGCCCTGAAGCGCACGGAGCACCTGAGCCGCCATCCCTTTTGCACGACTGCACGGGGAGTTTGCATGCTGGTCGTGCCTACGGGGGCTCCCGGATCGCTAATCTTAAACCAGCCAGCAAATCGGGCTGGCTCACGTGCGAATGCGTCGTGGCCCTTTGCTGCCATTCTGTACCTGCACGTGCTTGGTGAAATTGGATGGCGCCTTGTGCTGCCCTCGGATGGTCTTCCTCTTGTGCCTGCACAGGCTGCAAACTGCCTGGATGAAGTTCCCGTCGTCTTCCACGACCTCGGAGAAGTACGTCCTCACGACGATGGGCAGCGCTTTGCTCTCGTGTTCCGCCGCTGCAGAAGAAGACATGCCGGCGGCTCCCGAGGTCGTGCACGGCTCCGGGACTGATGAATGGGAACCGGGGCACGGGGGAGCCTTCGGCCAGCTGGAGAGGGCTTCTAGCCCCGCGAGGGCATGCGTCAACCCTAATGCGGCTGCTGGGAAATGTAGTCCTTTGCCAAACGTTTCACGCCGGTGCGTTTGTTTTTCTCCTTCACAATAAGAGAGAACCATTCTTTGCTTTAGGAGTGGCTGCCGTTTGGATGCTCGCGAGCTACATCCAGTCACGCTTTCGGCTTCACCGCATTTCCATAGGGAAAAGGATTTGCACGTGGCGAGATGAGATTCAGTTATAAATCGCCATCATCACTTTTTATTTGCATATCACCTTTCTGTGTTGCTATACACAAGGCGCTTTACAAGCTGAAGAAGCAACAACACATACCGCAAAGGTCGCGCATCTTATAACAAATCTGATCCGATACAAGTAAGTCAAAGTTATGACTTGAAATAAACAACATACATACAAAGGTTGCAATTCTATGCACGCTTTTCTGGGAGTAGCTCAGTAGGACTTCTTTGAAAAAGTGCACCAGGATTGCGCCGCGAGTCTCCTGCAACAAAGCAAGTCCCTTTGAGTAACGTGTATAGGATCGCGCTGTTAAAGGGCGCCAAATATAGGGGCATTGCACATGGAATATTGTGTTTGCTCCCATTTAAAATATATGTGCATCACACAGAGAGAGATAAGGAATACAATATGCTTATATGAACGGGGGGCAGCATGTTTTAAGCGAGATCAGCATGCTCTTTTTTAACCCATAAGGAAGTTCCTAATCTAAGAACAAAAGCCTTTTCTGTCTGTTTCTGTTCTGTTTCTGTTTGTCTTTCAAAATGCCGGAGTTCTCCACTCGTATCATAAAACAAGGCGGGAGGAGGTTCATTATTCGCGATTATTCCTCACTAAATTAAAGGAGGATATTTCCCACTTTTAACTCGCAAGGCGAGGCGAATAGGAATTCCACCATAGAGATGCCACGGGGTAGAGCGACATTGCTGCCCGATGGGCCGCCTTCAACATTTAGCGGAAGCTCCGATCGTGCGCGTCACTCTGAACCACCATCCGGTTCCGAGGCCTTGCCGGAAAGCGCGCGCGCCACTCGAGTAGCCTTTTTGCGACAGTTCACGACCGCTAAGTGTCCGAGAACGCTTTACGACCCTCTGTTTCTGATTACGCCTCTTTTATTAAAATAAAAATAAATAAATAATTAAAAATATTTACGTGGGAAGAGAGTTTGCAAAACTGGGGCGCTTTGGGGCCGAGCTGCTTCTTTCTCGCCGCGATAAGAAAGAAGAGGAGTTTGAAGGCAGCTAGCAGGAGGAGCAGGAGGTGAGTGGGGTGCAATGGGGAGAAGCGGGGAGGAGGCGCGGGGGGCGGACAGAGGCGCCGCCTGCCTCCCGCTTCCTTCCCGGCGTCTGGCACCCGCCTCCCCCGGCGCCGAGGTGGGGAAGCGGCCCCTGCTGGGCTTCTGGGCCTTGCGGAAACCAGCCGGCAGAGGCTGCTTGGTAGAGAAGGGCGAGGGAAGGGGGCTCCCAGACCCCCAGGCAGAGAGAGAGAGAGAGAGAGAGAGAGGCTGGAAAGGGGCGGCCGGACCCTCCCTCTTCTCCAGGGGCGCCCCGGATAGAGAGAAGCCGACCTGGGCTTCCGATTTCATCCCGGAACGTCCCTTAGGAATGTTCCCTTAGGACAGGGGTGCCCAAACTTTTTTCAAAGGGGGCCAGATTTGATGAAGTGAACATGCGTGAGGCCCGACCAAAGTTGTTTTTAAGATTGAGCTTTTTTTAAGATTTTACCCCAGGAGATGAACTGCCACAGGGACCGGATTAAACCGACCGGCGGACCGGATTAGGTCCCCAAAGTGGACTCTGGACATGCTGCCTTGGGATGTCCCGCTTTCCATGGGAGAGATATGGGAGGGTATCAGGGCGCAGGTGAGGAGCGGTGGGCTTGGGGATGGAGAGCACCTGGTGGCTGCCTGCCTGCTTGCTGCAAGAGAAGGAGGTGAAGGCTAGTAGGAAGGGAGAGGAGGACTGAGGGATTTGGCGCATCTTTCCTTACACCTCTGTATGCGCACATGGGAAGAAGATTCGGCTCACAAAAGAAATTACCCAGATTTCTAGAATTCTGATGTGTTTTTAGTTTATTCCTGGTTTTTATTTTTGAATGTTTTATTTTTTAAAAAAATAGTTCTATTGTACTGTTCTTTTTGTAAACCACTTCAAGGTTTTTCTACAATCAAGAAGTGAAATAAATAAATATGAACAAAAGTGCAATAAATATCCACCTAAAACATTTGAGAGCCACTTCTTGAGTTTGTGTTGCTCAGATTGCTCCTCTGATTAGAGGACCAATTTAAAAAAGAATGGGTGCATCAGGGATGACGGGTGGAAAGAAGGCATTTCCTCAAAATACTTCTCAAAATTACCACTTCTCTCCAAGCTTTCATTCACAGTATATTTGTATTTAATGTGTATAGTAAAATCCCTGCACCACTAACTAGTGGTCTTTGCCACCCTTTCACACCTCCACCTCAAAACTAATTTTTCTAGATCTGGGGTAAAACAACACAACAGAAGTGCTTTAGTAATAGTTTTTGCTGGGTGTGGACTTGCAACAGCAGTTTCTCAATTTCTATTGGGTTGGCCCACATAACTTCAGTTGCAACCTCTCTGTTTCTCATCATTGCACTGTTCTGCTTAATCCTGTTGTTTAGCCTCATCACTTTTTTCTTTTTTTAAATGTGGTGACAGCCCTCAGGCAGAGGTGAGACGGCAGGATGTGGTGGCTCCACCTGCAAGTTGCAACACAACCTTGGCAGGGGAGAGGACTACATACCAAGAGCTGTAGGCAAATGTGATAGGTTGCAAAGCAATCTGCTGTTCTCTTTGGCAGGGACAGCTGACACTCTTACCTCAAGGATTGCCAGGGATGGGAAGATGCCCCTTGAGGTGAAATGGCCCTTTCCCCGGGCTCCACATCTGCCCTGGAACTTGGCCAGCAGGGTGGTCATGGGCTTGGTGGGCACCTACAGCTGCTTCTGGACCAGTGAGTACCTGTAACTTCTGCCCCTACACAGCTAGTGTCACAAAAGGGACAAAAAGAGTTCATGGCAGGGTATGCAGAAATGCTTGACGGCATTGCCATTTAGGCTCCCTGGAAGACTGCAGCAGTACAAGAGACTCATGCTGTTCCTGGAGCTCAGGAAGACATGTGGAGATTCCTTAGAATATGTAGAAGTGGAAGGGATCCCGAGGTTTTGACTCACTTCTGCTGGGCAGGGAAATGGAGACTGAGCTCTTGGGGTCAGAACTAGATTAGTGACGGGGTGGGCATAGGGTGGGGGTGGGGAACCTATTTTCACCTGAGGGCCAAATTGTCTCTTGGGCAAACTTCTGGGGGTCATATGGGTGGGTGGAGCCAGAAGCAAAAGTGGGTGGAACAAGAGAGAGAACTCTTGCCTTTGTGTAATAGGTTACGTTTCACCTGAGCAGAAACCAGAGGCTTCTACACAAGGCAAGCAAGAGACAAAATCTCTCAGGAAGCAGGGTGAAAAGCAGGGCTCAGAAGTGGTACAGCCAGAGGAGAGTTTTGAGGCCACTTCTGCCTCAAAGCCAGTGACGGAGCTGTCCGTGTGCTCCATTGGTTTACATATCTTGGCCTCTCCCTCTGCTTTATAGCCACTCAGTCTTGCCTGAGGGCCACCAGGAGCCAGGCCTTGTATTAAGCTAGGTCTTCTGTTTTCCCCATTTCTCCCCATCCCATGCCCCTAATGAGAGCTGTTGTAGCTCATCTCTGCCAAGAGCTTGCTAGGTATCTTTAGGCAACCCATCCACTACTAGCACTCTGGCAATGGTGGATGTAACAAGATTGGCCTTGCAAGGTTGTTTCAAGGTTGTTGCAGCAAAACAATGTGTGCATCTCAGTGGGGCAGCTTGCACTTTGAATGCAGAGTGTTCAATCCTTGGCATCTCCAGGCATGTCTGGGAAAGACCCCTGAACCCAGGAACCAGACAGTTCTGCTGCCAGGCCGTGTAGCCAATACCAAGGCAGCTTCCTATGTGAACTGTGTGTAATGCTTTGACTGGACTTAACCGTCTCAGGGTCCTTTACCTTTACATTTACCTAATGCTTTGCTCAAAACTGCCATATGACTGCTAAATATGGAAAGCCACAAATTATTGCCACTATCCATTGTTATTAATGGCTAGATAGAGTACTGGGAACCTAGACAGAGCGATCTATCTTGCTCCAGTCTGAATTCGAGCCTAAGAACTCCTCAACCTTTCTCACTACACTCTCTTTGCTGTCACTGAGCTGTCATTTTGCTCTCCCGCTTTCAGGGTATATGAACCAGCTGAATGTCCATAACAAAGAAGTACTGTATGAGCTTATTGAGAAGCGCCAGGAAGGCATCCCTCTTTTGACGGTCTGCAACCACCAGTCCTGCATGGATGATCCACATCTGTGGGGTAGGGTACTAGAAGGGAAGTGCTGCCACCTGGTGGGTGGGAAGGGGGAAGGTATTGCTCTTTTCTTCTGTTTTGAGAGACCAGGCCAATCACCTTCCTGAGGTCTGGAGCACAGTGGGCGAGAATGGGTGCTCCCCCCCCCCACTCCCTTAGGACCTTCATGAAGGCGGCTTAACCTGTCTTTCTTAAGGATGAATCCCAAGCCTGACCCCTGTGCGTGCAGCATTTTCCTGCATTAGCTATGGTAGATTTAATTTGGATTGTTCCCTGTGTTACCGGAAACATCCGAGGGCTCCCTTGGACAAAAACAAAGACACCAACCAGGATAACTTGGAGCAAAACAGCAGCCTGTAGGCTTGGCCTTTATTGAACTGTTGCAACAGGGTGTTCCCCTCACTTGCAGGAGAGAGGAAAGACCCAGAAAGATGGTGTGCAAGACCTTATAAAAACTTTGAAATTCCCATCCTCTAGGTCAAGCCCACCCCCAGAAACATCATGCATACATTACAGAAAGGAGGAGTTGAGGGAGGAGTTGTGGTGGTAACCTGAGTGTCCTGTCACCTGGCTGGTTCCTCCTTTCCCCTGCCCATGAGTCACTTCCAGGAGACAAAGGGGAGTTGGCAGTTTCCTGCCCCCAGAGGGAAAATCCTTTGTTTCAGTCCATGCTGAATCCACTCCCATATGCAAGTTCTTTGTGATCTTGATGGTCTTCTGTCTAGGACCATCAGGGTTGGCATAGCAACTGGGCAGGGCTCCTGTGGATGTGCTGGGATGGTGAAGGGATTATGGCTGACCAGAACCAAGCCACCCCCCTTTGATAGTCCTTGTCATACGGAGTAAAATAAAAATGGAACAGTGCAAATCCGATGTATGGTTGATTTTTCTATGAATTTATAACAGAAGTGTGGCATATGTAGTGTGTGAGTGTGAGTGTGTGAAGTTTGTACAAACTGAATGATTGGGGTGGGGGGTTCCTGCTACACCTGTATTAATGTGGTTGTGCCTCCCCCAGGGATCCTGAAATTACGGCACGTCTGGAACTTGCAGAAAATGCGCTGGTAAGTATTGAGAAAGGTGGTTATTCCCTGTGAGGAAGGAATGAGCTGAGATCTACAGGGATAGGGCGGTATACAAATTGAATAAATAAAAATAAAAGCTCCTGGGTGTTTGTAGGGCTGCCAATCATATTCAGTTTGAGCTCCCAAGGTTTTGGAGAGCCAATATGAAAACTTGGCTGAGCATGTTGTGACGTGGTTTTAACAGTCTCTGTGCTCTCCCAGGACCCCAACAGCTGCAGACATCTGCTTCACCAAGGAGCTACATTCCCGTTTCTTCAGCCTTGGGCGATGTGTACCTGTCTGTCGTGGTAAGCAGATGGTTTGCTTAATAGACATGGGGCAGGCAAGCAGCTCTTGGGTTATCAGGCCTGAGAAGTAATTCACTTACACAGTTTGAACCCTTGTGCCTCCATTTCTCCCAGCCTCTATTTTCCAGCTGACATGTGTAAAATGGGAATAATAGTGGCTTATCAACAAGGATGCTGTGAAGAAAGAGATTTTTTAATTGCTTTGCAAATGGAAAGGGTTCTAAGTAAGCATCACTCTTAAAGGCAAAAATCTGTTTTCTTTTCAATGCTTATGACTTGTCTAGGCATGGTGAGAGACTGTTCTGGTTAGGGCTGCAGGAGCCCTCCGTGCGGGATTGAACTGCCATTAATCTGTTCATTCTTCCTGCAGGAGATGGAGTCTATCAGAAAGGCATGGACTACATTCTTGAGAAGCTCAACCATGGAGACTGGGTTCACGTGTTCCCAGAAGGTAGGTAGCAATGCTTGGAAGTGGTTCTGTGAGCATACTGGGGCTGGGGGTGGCAGATAGATATAGGTGTGGTGGTGGTATTGCTTGCTTCAGAGGCTAACCTACACTGCCCACCCGTTGCCCTAACTGTTCTCCATCTTCCTCTTCCAGGCAAAGTAAACATGACTCAGGAATTCATGCGCTTCAAATGGGGTAGGTATTTTTTAGTAGGAGAGGAGCATTCTGGGACCATTTCATCCTCTCTAACTCCCCTTCCTCTTATTTCTTCCAGGCATTGGGCGTCTTCTGGCTGAATGCCGCCTTCACCCCATTATACTGCCACTCTGGCATGTAGGTGAGACCTGAATCAGGAGAGGGACGAGGTCTGATGTTAGGCAGGTGGCAATGGCATAGGTAGAAGATATAAGGGTTCTCAGATTTCTGGTGGAACAGGACACTTGTCTTCCTTTAAGATCTGTGTAGAAAGGTTGATTTTGGCAGGGACCAGATTTCCAAAGGCAATGCCGAAAGTGTGCACAAGGAAGGCTGGCAGAATGTGACACAAACTAACTCTCCATCTTACTTTCCAAACCAATATTTTGTATTTCAGAAGTAATTTAGTGAGAATAATGAGATTCAGGATGCGGGAATGGGTTCTGAAAAACCAGCATGACCTTTTCTTCTCACTTGATGCTGGAGGATACCCTGGAACAAGTAGCTCCTCCCTTCTAAGTCCAGAGGTAGCTCTATTTAAACCTTGTTCTCTGAAGTGGGAGAAGCCTCTTACAATTTTCTGCTCTGCTGCTGCTGAGTGAGCCGGGGCTCCACACACAATTCCAACATTTATCTAGCACATGATTTTTATTTTTTATTTTTGGTAAAATCTTACAAACATAAAAAATGTTGAAGTAAGGTATTATTTTTTAAAAAAAAATCAAAATAGAATTTAAACACATGCCAATTTCTACTTTGTCTGGATAGGCTGTATGTCCAACCTACTTGCATAACCCACATGGAATGCTATGAATTTAGTAGTGGAGGCTCTTTTCAGCTCCTGCTAAAATGATCCCTTCTGTACAGCTCTTAAATACACAGGAATCCTATTCCATTTTGTCATTTTTTTATATATATGGCTTATGATGGGGCTGGGATCAAAACTAACCGTTTGTGTTGTTGTTTCCCCCCTCCATCTCCCTAGGAATGAATGATGTACTCCCCAATGCACCCCCATACGTGCCCCGTGCTGGGCAGGTGAGTGTTGGAGATGGGAAGAGGCGCTCCTGGCATTGCAGACGGGAGTGGCAGGGGATTCTAAGTCACCAGCAAGTTGAGGACTTGTGCAAGTGAAGCAATTTGCCTCCCTTGTTACCAGTTTGCTCATGCTGCCTTTTCTTCTTGTTACAGAAGATCACTGTGCTAATTGGAAAGCCATTCAGTGCCCGTCCGCTGCTGGAGCACCTGCGGGCAGAGAACAAATCAGCGGTGAGTGCAAAGTAGGGAAGAAATAGGATCATTAAGGGCTTGACATACTGCACTGATGGGTTCAGAGCTGGATTCATCCTTAAGGTTCATTCTCTATAGAATTGGGCACTGCATTGCAGGGATGAGCAGTTACAAATTCCCCCCCAATGAGGGAAGACTATGTGCCAAGCCTGTTTCTTATGTTCACCTTCCATAAGAACATAAAAAGAGCCCAGTGACCCATCTAGGGCACCATTCTGTTCTCACAGTGGGTGGCCAGATGCCATGAGTGCAACAAGACTCTGCCCAGCTGCCATTCTCAACAACATCTGGCAGTGGAGGCAAAACACAGCCATTGTGCCTGTTATATAATTCCCTGAAACATGGGACTATTCTTTTTTAAAATACAATTGGAAACCAACAGCCATCTTTCTAGGAGAACGATGATGGGAATAAGTAAGACTGATCTGCTAAGATAAGCAGAAGTATTTATCAGCTGTTGAAGGTATGATGAGTTCAGGCTGGCATTGATGGGAATGGGAGAGACGGGGGGGGCCTCAAGCTTTGCCTACCTGGCTGATTTATAAATTGGTCCACCTTAGCTGCATGATGATTTTAGGATTTATGCGTCAGGAATCTTTGAGATCCCAAATCATGGCTTAGGTTGGGCCCAGACTTGTGCATTTGTTTGACCTGGAGGTGGGGAATAGTTCTTGGGATACACCTGCTTCTTGGTGTACCCATCCACACATAGGCGGAGAGCTGGCGTGTGTTGCATGGACTTGCTGACTATGGCTCCTTGTGCTTGCAGATGGAGATGCGGAAAGCATTGACTGATTTCATTCAGGAGGAGATCCAGGCACTGAAGGACCAGGCCGAGAGACTGCATCAGACTTTCAAGCTTCAGGGCTAGCGATGTGAACAGGATGAGCATCAGAAGCTCTTCCACCAAAGCATGGATTGTGCAGTCCTGTGCGACACGATGCATGGACTACCTCTGACGTTCCCACTTTGCCACCTGTTGCCCATGCCACGCCACAAGTGGACTGGCATTGCATGTAGAGAGATGAAGGCTCCCTGCGTACCTCATGGAGCCCCAACCCCACCTGTGTGTCTCACGCTCTGTTGTTGTGCTTCCTCCCAAAGGGAGGGGAGAAACACAGAAAGACTATTGAATGTGGAATTCCCTGTGACCAGAAGCAGAGGTGCTGGAAGGAGCCTGGGCCCAGACTGGCAGCTGTGGGTGATGGATGCACAGGACCAAGGGGAGGAGCTAGGGAGGGGACGGTATAGCAGGCTCCGCCCCTCCTTGCAGTGACCCCTTTTTGCACCAGCCTGCATTGCTTAGTGGGGGCTGGAAAGGATCAGTGATTGATTCCGTCAGTTCTCTCCTTTTTTGTAGAATATTGGCCCCGATGTGGATTTTATACTTGGCAATTTTCCAGTAAATGATTTTAAACCCTGCTGCAGCCTGTGCTGAGTTCTTCTGGTGGCTGGGAGGAGGGTAGGACTGGCGATGGCTCTCTGCACATGCTGTTCTTTGTTCAGAAAGAGACACATGCAAAGGATGCCTTATCTGTTTATATCAGTTCGCCTCTATTTATAGGAGCCTTTCCCAGCCAGGTGGCTGATGGGATTTGTAGTGCAAAACATTTAGAGGATGCCAGGCTGAGGAAGGCTGTGGTTTAGTGTCAAGGAAAATGCCTCCCTCCTGCTGACCAGAGGAGACATTGTGCTAGAATGTTGTTAAGGCGTCTCTCTTCACTTGCATCTCTCTCTCTCTCTCTCTCTCTCTCTCTCTCATGATTTAAGTGCCACACAGAACATACCCATTTCAATATTACCTTGACTTACCACTGTGGGCAGTGAGGGAAGATGACTCTGATGAGACTGGCCAGGATGGACCTTCCCTTTTCAGCAGTACAGTAGTACCTCGGGTTACAGATGCTTCAGGTTATAGACTCCGCTAACCCAGAAATATTACCTCGTGTTAGGAACTTTGCTTCAGGATGAGAACAGAAATCGTGCTCCGGCAGCGCGGTGGCAGCAGGAGGCCCCATTAGCCAAAGTGGTGCTTCAGGTTAAGAACAGTTTCAGGTTAAGAACGGACCTCCAGAACGAATTAAGTTCTTAACCCGAGGTACCACTGTAATAATAATAATATTTCTTACCTGTCCTTCACCATCAGGTCTCAGGGCAGGTTACAATGTAAATCTATTGAAACTAGTTTTTAAAGATGGAATTAGAGCAGGTCCTGAAAAATATCTCTGGTGTCAAAAGGCCAGGATAAAGAGCTGTGTCATAATGAAATCTGCCAAATGCAGCTCTCTGGGGAGGGGATTCCACAGCCTAAAAAGACTGCTGTCTTCTGGGCCACCACCCAGTCCACAACTTCTGAGCATGACGACCCTCTGATGACCTTAACACCTGAGAGGCTTTGTAGGGAAGGAGACAGTCTTTCCGATATTTGTGGCCTGATTCATGAAGTGCTGGAAGAATCTGCAACAATTCTTGCCCAGAGGACTCATGCAGCTAGGCAGCTTCCTTGGCCTGATCCACCTCAGTGACGTGGCCACTTTAGGTACCGCTACTGTTTTGATTTTCAGCTGATTCTGGAAAATCTTTGTCTCTTTCCAATCCAGTGCAGTCTTTATTTCTTTTTCTGCTGAAGTGTGGGCTTGTTTCCATATGGTACTGCATCTTGGCTAACAACAGCCATCCCATCCACAGAAGCAAACCCTTCCTTTTGTAAGAGTGGGTGGAGTGGTGGTCAGCTTATGGCATCAGTCACCACCAAGAAGGTCCTATCCTGCATCCCCACCAAGTGTGTCTGTGAGGGTGGTGGGACCGAGTATAGGGCCTGCCCCGAAGATCTCAGAACCTAGGCAGGTTTGTATGAGGGAATATGGACTTTCAGATAGTCTGGACTTCAAGCTGTATGGTGCTCTATAGGTCATAACCAGCACTTTGAATTATACGTGGAAACAGACCAGGAGGCAGTGGAGCTGTTCTATTATTGTTATTATTTTACTGATTAAATTTGTATACTGCCCCTGATCTGAAGATCACAGTTCACAACATTAAAATACAGATGAAAACACACACAAAAAAATACAACAAAAGCGGAAGTAAAAAACAACCTCTAATAACTCCCTTCCACAGACAATTAAAGGCCATAGGATGTTAATGAGTCAAATATATGTAATGAAGGTGCCAAGCGAGCCTCTCTGAGGAGAGTATTCTAGTGTTGTAAACAAAATCTGCCCTTATTCCCCTATGGGGGACACGAGAGCCCTTATAGAGTCCTTTGTAGGTTCTCCATCGGTAGGAGAAAATAACAGAGGCCAAGCAGAGAATATTGAGAAGCAAAGCAGCTAGTAAGCCTGATCTTTATTGAACTGTTGCAACAGGGTACTCCCCTCACACGTAGGAAAGGAGGAGGACCCAGAACCAAGGTGTGCCTGCCCTTATATAAACATTTTAAATTCCCTGCCCTGGAGCTCAAGACCACCCCTCCCTATATCATACATACATCAAGGGGTGTAACCCAAGACCACCCCCCACAAACATCATACCTACATCACAGAAAAGGCGGTCTACAACAGAAAGTTGAATGTTGTTTTTCCCGTCTGCCAGGTTATCTGATAATGCCTTATCTGATTGCCTTTCCTGGTAGTCTGGCCATTCCTCTGAGATGGTGATTACCCAATTCCTGAGACAATGGGAAGGTTCTCTCACCCCCTCCCTCCTTGCAGAGAAAACATTTGGTCAGTTTGGGAGTCAAAATGGTTTCAGGGTGGTCTTCCTGTACAGTGGTAGCTTGGGTTAAGTACTTAATTCGTTCTGGAGGTCCGTTCTTAACCTGAAACTGTTCTTAACCTGAAGCACCACTTTAGCTAATGGGACCTCCCGCTGCTGCCACAAAATTTCTGTTCTCATCCTGAAGCAAAGTTCTTAACCCAAGGTAATATTTCTGGGTTAGCGGAGTCTGTAACCTGAAGCGTATGTAACCTGAGGTACCACTGTACTGCTAACGACATGTCCACATATCTATGTAGTGCTTGGTTGGTACATTTATGAACATGTATGATGTATATTTTATATATCTAAGCCCTTAAATTTTTTATTACACTAGCAAGGGAGCCGTGTTCTCCCTAGATAACCAGCCCGGTCAGCGCACTCGCCAAGGGCAGCCCCACATCGAGGGCGCTGCAGTAGTCAACATGGGACGTGGCCGAGGCCTGCGTCACTGCGGCCAAAGCTGGCGAAGCGCCACGACGCTCGGCTTCCCTCTCGCCGAGCCAAACGCGCGACAGCGGACGGGACTGAATCCGCGGAGCTGCGGGTTTGGCCGAACAGGGGCCGGAAGGGCAGGAAGTGGGAGGCCGGGTGGCGGAGGAGGAAACAGCGCGGAGCAGGCGGCTCCCATTGGCTGCCGCGGGTCCCGCCTCGCACCCTGACTGGCTGCCTCCCCGGGCGTCGCTTCCCCAGCGTCCTGATTGGCTGGGGCGCGCAGGGGAAGCGTTGCTGCTGGAAGGAGCAAGGAAGCAGGGAAGGCAAGATGGCGGTGCGGGAGGCGGCCGGGCTTCTTCTTCTGGCGCTGCTGGGTCTGGTGTCCGCGCAGACAGGGCAGGTGCCCTTGGTGGCTTGGTCCAGCCGCAGGTAGGTGGGCGGCCCTGGGCTGGGGGGGGCGCGGTGAGGCTCGCTTCGGCTGGGGGCAGATCCGCAGACGGCTTGATGCGCACCGGCAACTCGCCTGTTTCTCTGAATGTAGGGGTTCTCCAAGGGGGAAGAGTCAAGGGCAAACACTATTTTTTGGGAATCATGGAATTGTAGAGTTGGACCGCGAGGGCCGTCTAGTCCATCCTCCTGCAGTGCAGGAATCTTTTCCCCACAAACCCTGAGTTGAGGCGTCTCATGCTCTGCTGAATGTAATGATTCATGTTCTTATGTAGCTGCGTTGTTTTGTACTCTCTAGATGTCCCATGATCATAGTATAAAGCAGTTGTGTTCTGTGTTATAAATCGAGCACTGCCAGGAGTTGTTTGCTTTTGTTTTCCAATGTATTCGGTGTGCCACAAGCAAGTTTTTATTCTGAAAGTACTGTATGGCCCAGACAAGAAAAGCTTGAGAACCACTGACCCAATGTCTCTTCAGTTGCTCTGGGTTGCCCTTGTTCACACTAGCCGCTTCAGGTATTGAAAGTGTGCTGCACTGCGCTTGGAAACACAACACAAATGCATGTTTGCAGAGGTGTTGTTGTCTGGCAGGTTTGTTCATGAGCTGCGTTGAGTGCAGAGTTTGGTGGCTTTTCTGATTGATTGGTTCACTTAGAATCATAGAATCATAGAGTTGGAAGAGACCACAAGGGCCATCGAGTCCAACCCCCTGCCAAGCAGGAAACACCATCAGAGCACTCCTGACATATGGTTGTCAAGCCTCTGCTTAAAGACCTCCAAAGAAGGAGACTCCACCACACTCCTTGGCAGCAAATTCCACTGTCAAACAGCTCTTACTGTCAGGAAGTTCTTCCTAATGTTGAGGTGGAATCTTCTTTCTTGTAGTTTGGATCCACTGCTCCGTGTCCGCTTCTCTGGAGCAGCAGAAAACAACCTTTCTCCCTCCTCTATGTGACATCCTTTTATATATTTGAACATGGCTATCATATCACCCCTTAACCTCCTCTTCTCCAGGCTAAACATGCCCAGCTCTCTTAGCCATTCCTCATAAGGCATCGTTTCCAGGCCTTTGACCATTTTGGTTGCCCTCCTCTGGACACGTTCCAGTTTGTCAATGTCCTTCTTGAACTGTGGTGCCCAGAACTGGACACAGTACTCCAGGTGAGGTCTGACCAGAGCAGAATACAGTGGCACTATTACTTCCCTTGATCTAGATGCTATACTCCTATTGATGCAGCCCAGAATTGCATTGGCTTTTTTAGCTGCCGCGTCACACTGTTGGCTCATGTCAAGTTTGTGCTCAACCAAGACTCCTAGATCCTTTTCACATGTACTGCTCTCAAGCCAGGTGTCACCCATCTTGTATTTGTGCCTCTCATTTTTTTTGCCCAAGTGCAATACTTTACATTTCTCCCTGTTAAAATTCATCTTGTTTGTTTTGGCCCAGTTCTCTAATCTGTCAAGGTCGTTTTGAAGTGTGATCCTGTCCTCTGGGGTGTTAGCCACCCCTCCCAATTTGGTGTCATCTGCAAATTTGATCAGGATGCCCTTGAGTCCATCATCCAAGTCGTTGAGAAAGATGTTGAATAAGACCAGGCCCAAGACAGAACCCTGTGGCACCCCACTAGTCACTCTTCTCCAGGATGAAGAGGAACCATTGATGAGCACCCTTTGGGTTCGGTCAGTCAGCCAGTTACAAATCCACTGAGTGGTAGCATAGTCAAGACCACATTTTACCAGCTTCTTTACAAGAATATCATGAGGCACCTTGTCAAATGCCTTGCTGAAATCAAGGTAGGCTACATCCACTGCGTTCCCTTCATCTACCAGGCTTGTAATTCTGTCAAAAAACGAGATCAGGTTAGTCTGACATGACTTATTTTTCAGAAATCCATGCTTATATTCCGCTTTCCCATAATGAGCTGCACCCAAATCTAGGTTTAGGTACATAAATGCATTGCAAAACCAGAGTTAGCCAACAATAAAGTTTCTGGTACTGGACAGCATGAAACATTCTTCATCACAGAGAGGGGTGGTTGATGTGTGAGTTTGTAACTCAAGAATGACAGGTTGGGGCTTTCTTCTGTGTATGTGGTGGGTTATGGAACTAGCCCTGCAATATAGTGAGGTCAGTGGGTTGCTGGGTACTGTGATGTCTACTGGAGAGTTAGAGTAGAAATGCACACTCCTAGGGTAGGGTGGAAGGCTGGTTCTAGGGCTCTTGGCATGGCAGTGAGGAACTAGGGTGGCCCATTGGGTTGCCTTGTTCATTGAAGTGTGTTCTTATCAGCCCAGCCACAGGGACAAGCAAGGATTAAATGCTAAAAGGGGAAAGAGCCAATTCTAATTTGCTCCCTAGTTCATCCTTTGGCCATCTGGAGAAGGCTGTCAGTCTCCCAACTGCTTTATAGTGGCAAAAATGTTTGCCAGTTCTAAATACGTGTAGCCAGGAATTGTAGAGAATCCCAGCTTTTAAAGTCTCTAGACACATTTGTAATTAAGAATCATAATTGTATTTGAGCATATTGCTATTCCCTCACACACTCCAAAAGCATAATGTAGCAAATGCTTTATGGGGCAGTTGAGCAACTCAGTTAGAAAAACAGCAGCAGATTGGTCTTCATTTAGCACTGCAGGCTCACAATAATAATGATGACGATTATGATGTACTGTTATTTTAAAGATTTCTTATCTACCTTTCACCGCAAGACCCCAAGACCTCTAATGACAATACAGTATACAATTATGAAAACAGATAAAACAATTACAATGATAAAACAAGTAAAACCATTCCAAACAGAACTGTATAAATTCAATAAGAAGGTGTGACCACAAAACAAAATACTTGAATTGTCAAAGTATGGAAGGGATAGGAAAGAGCAACATACAGATAATGGCAGGATCCCAGCTTTGGGGAAAGTCATTCATAAATCATGTCTTGCATCAAAGGTGGCAAAGAGGCTACCTGAGCTGTGGCGTCTTTTACACGGGATGGCAGGGTATTGGTTCACGTGTGATGTGTTTGCTTTCTCAAAGTAGTACTATACAGCTAAGCTTTATATACAAGAAAGCAAGTCCCATTGAGTTGAGTGTGCCTTAGTTGCAGATAAGTGGGTATAGGACTACAGCTTTGGTATAATACTCCTACTTAGCACCTAAAGGTAAATTTGTTTTCCTTGGTGTCCCTCCTTATTTCACATGATGCTGATTTAATATTTCCCTGTTTCGCTTCATTTTCTCCTTCTGACACCTATATCTTTGATATTTTCTTACTTTTCTCTTTTCCCTGGCAAGGGGGAGCTACAATACAATCTAAATTGTATTGGAGGTGGAATTGAGAATTTAAAAAGGCTTCTTTGGACTGCCCTGAGCTCAGTGTGATGCTCTCCAGATATTATGGACTACAACTCCTATCAGCCCCAGCCAGCATGGGTAGTGTATTCCAAATCATTTGGAGGGCACTAGACTGTGGAAGTCTGCCTTAGATGAAAAACCCTTGGTCAGTTGACCAGATTCTGATTAAGACTGTGCACGTGCAGAAGTGTTTGTGTCCTTGAAACATTTAGTAACCAACATGGTGTGGGTGTGAGAAGGATTGGCATTTGGTTTTCCTAACACCACCACCCTTTTTGTTTAAGTAGCATCTAGGTTTTAGAGAAGATATTTGATACTGCACTGTCTTGCTCCTCCTTAGAATTGTGTGGTTTGTTCTCATTTTTCAGTTGTAGAAGCTAACAATGGTGATTTCTCCACTGAGGATATGGTTGAGCTGGGGCTTTGAACCCAGCCTGCACGTGGCACATAACTTTGAACACTAAGGCCCCATCCGCACTATTCATTTAAAGCATCATCAAAACCATTGGGGCTTCTCACGAAGCATCCTGGGAGCTGCAGTTTGTAAAGCATGCTGAGTTGTTTGGAGACACACACAAACCCGCATTTCTTTTACAGAGCTCCAATTCTCAAAGTGGTTTAGCAGTCAATCCCTCGTTTCGGACAACTCTGTAAACATTTCCTAGGATGCTTGGGGGGGGGGGGGAGCCATGACTGTTTAAAGCAGTATGATATTGCTTTAAATGTACAGCAGAGTGTAGATGGGCCCTGAGTTGGCCTCATCAGCAGCCATATAGTGAACACAAACCTTCATTGGGTTTCTCTGCCCTTTGTTTTCTAATGGGTGAAGTAGCCCTTCAGTCCTCATAAAGCAGACAAATATACAGTCGTACCTTGGATCCTGAACGCCCTGGAACTCGGATGTTTTGGCTCCCGAACACTGCAAACCTGGAAGTGATTGTTCCGGTTTGTGAACATTCTTTTGGAATCCAAACGTCTGATAGGGCTTCCATAGCTTCTCATTGGCTGCAATGAGTTGCATTGATTGAGCTTCCTGCAGCCAATCAGAAGCCGTGATTTGGTTTTCGAACGTTTTGGGAGTCCAAGGTACGACTGTATTCCTATCTGCTAGTCTAAGAGTAGGGAGATGGCACCTGTGAAATAAAAGACCATCTACGTAATCACAACTGCTCTTTTTATGACCCCGTTTCTGTGTCTTTCCCTTTCTCACTGTGTGTGTCTCTCTTCCTTTTGTGAATACAGCTCCTTATGGTCTCCCTTGGCAGTACCACATGAGGGCCATGTGGTGACAGAAACTCAGCTTGCAGCTTTACTGGACTCTGCGCTAGACGGTGGACCTCACAACGTGCTGCTGTTCCTTCAGGAGAAAGTGAGTCTGGCCCCTGGCAGAACTCTTTGCTGAGGACACAAATGCACCACAGATGCAGATCTTCAGTGAAAAGTTTTCCTTCCTAAGGAACCCTGGGGTTTGTTGTGACAGTGCTGAGAGTTTGTAGAATTATGGAGGTCATTTAGCTCAGACCTATGCTCAGTGTAGGCTGTGCAGTGCAGGAGGCAATGGCAGCATCCCTGGCAGATGGCCAGCCAGCTTCTGCTTAAATATCTCTCACCAATAGGAAGTTTCTTCTGCTATTTAGTCAAAATCTGCTTCCCTGCAATTTCCGCCCAATTTCTTGTTCTCTTGACAGCAGAGAACAAGTTTGCTTCATCTTCTGCATGACACCCCTTCAGATATTTGGAGACCACTGCCATGTTTCCCCTTAATCTCCTCATCTCCAAGCTTAAACACGCTTGGCTCTTTTATGGTTGGGAGCCATTAACTGGCTTGGCAGTTTTCAATTAATTCACTTTTTACTGCAGGCATACCCGTCAGCCACCTCTCCCCCACTTAATCTAGTTCTCATTTCAGAGGTCGGAATTATCTTCTGGAAATGGCCTTTTTTTCAACTGCATAATTCAATAATTGTCCAAAGGGCTGTTTCCACCCATTTCATCCATTTGGGGATTGAGCAGAAAGAGGTGCTTGTAGTCTTTTCAGAGCTTGTACAGCATAAAGGAGAAGAAACTTTTTTTCTGCTGGTCATGTGAATTGGGCGTCTCATGACTCTCTATTTATCACTTCCTCATTCCATTTATCATCCCCCCCCCCCTCTTTGCTAGTTCCTCTGATGATGAATTGTGGCTAGGCTGTTTTTTGCATCTGCTTGTTAACATGTTTGGGGGAAAATATAAGATGGAGGCTGGAGAAGCTAGGCTGCTTCTAATCTGGAGGGTTTGGGAGCCTGCAGAGTGCTTGCTGTCAAAAGCTGCTCCTAGTTTTTTCTTTATTCTGTGTGTTTGAACAACAATCGGAATGAAAAAATATTTTTAAACACAAGACAAAAGCATCACTGTGAAACATTAAAAATTGTACTTTTAAAAAGTTTTAAAAAATCAATCTTCTCTCCCAGCTCAGTGTTGAGGATTTCACAGCCTATGGAGGGGTTTTTGGAAACAAGCCAGACAGTGCCTTCCCCAATCTGGAGGTAAGTGAGAAATGGGGAGCTGTACTTTAGGCGAGTTGCGGGTGTCTCTCCCTGCTGTTATATATACGTCTACACTTTTGATGGGCCACTGCACTGCAGTGCTGTGTCAAGAATATAAATAAAAAAGAGGAACTTTAAGAGCAATTGTAAATTCAAGTTCTGGTACAGCTAACTAGGGTTGTGCTTTTCCCATTCCTCCTCTTTCCATGGTCTGCAGTCTAAGATGGAGCATCTCGCTCCTGCTGTTTGATCCTCTGTTGGCCCTTCAGATGTTGTTAGGCTCCAGCTGCCATCAGCTCCAGCCAGCATGGCCAGTAGTGAGGGATAATGGGCTTTGTAGTCCATCAACATGTTAAGGGACACATGTTCCACTTCCTTAGGTTGCAGCAATCTTTATCAACTTTGGGTCCCCAACTCTCATCCCTAGCAAGCAGGACCAGTGGTTAGGGAAGATGGGGGTTGTAGTACAGCAACATCATGGGACCCAAGGTTGAGAAAGGCTGGATTAGAGGATAAAGTGAAGAAAAATAACTTAAGCTGGGAGGTGGGGGAGAAACTTGCATCCTTGGGCAAAGTGTGGAATAAAACTTTGATTATGCTTTATTCTAGCTACAGTGTTATCAAGCTGTAACCAAGTTTTGTATTGGCTAGAATTGGAAGATGCCAGCAGTTGGGTGTAGGTCTGAGGAAATAATTAAATACATGTACATTTCCTCTCTGTACCTCTCTTCTGAATTAAATAAAAGATAACACAACAATAACTTGTTTCTAAGCTGTCAGAGGCTTTGCTGGATATTGGCTCTTCCAAAGACCCCAAGGTGTGTGAGAAACCTAAATAAATTATATTTTTGGGAAGGAAATTACAAACTGAAATATAAAAGAAACATAGAATACCCTGCTGAAGATACTCAATATTTTTCATCAGGGTAGGATTCTGAAATGCTTCAAAAGTGTGTTGCACAAAACCTAACTCCTGGCTTTAGAGAAGTTCTTTCTAGAGATGGAAATGATTCACAGTCGTAAGGAATGATGTCCTTGGAAACAGTGAAACAGCCAGTGCATGAACTGAGCATCACATGCATTGGTCAGGGAAACACTACCTTCTTCTTAGAAACAGTTTTAAAAATTACTTTATGCCAGGAATCGGTAGATTGTCATGCTGGCCTTTAGTAGTTGACCTGCCTCCTGCCTCCACGGTCATCTAGCAGCAGCTGTTCTATCAGACAATAGCAGAGGGAGAGATGGGAATGCAGGGCCTCTCCATTGACTCTGCTGAAAGACTTAATAATAATAATAATAATAATAATAATAATAAATTTTATTTATATCCCGCCCTCCCCAGCCAAAGCCAGGCTCAGGGCGGCTAACAACAAACAAATAATCAAATAATCCAACATTCTAAAACATTTCATTATAAAATTAATTAAAATCAATTTAATGGCAACCGTTAAGCAAAGTTCTGTGCAGGTTGCCAGAGGAGGGAGTCAGGCTGGGCCCTGACCAAAGGCCTGGTGGAACAACTCTGTCTTGCAGGCCTTGCGGAAAGATGTCAGGTCCCGCAGGGCCCTAGTCTCTTGTGACAGAGCGTTCCACCAGATTGGAGCCGCAGCCGAGAAAGCCCTGGCTCTAGTTGAGGCCAGCCTAACCTCTCTGAGGCCTGGGACCTTCAGGATGTTTTTATTTGCAGACCGTAGGTTCCTCTGTGGGGCATACCAGGAGAGGCGGTCCCGTAGGTACGAGGGTCCTAGGCCGTATAGGGCTTTAAAGGTTAAAACCAGCACCTTAAACCTGATCCTGTACTCCACCGGGAGCCAGTGCAGCTGGTATAGTACCGGATGAATGTGATCTCGCAGCGAAGACCCCATAAGGAGTCTCGCCGCGGCATTCTGCACCCGCTGGAGTTTCTGGGTCAGTCTCAAGGGCAGCCCCACGTAGAGCGAGTTACAATAATCCAGTCTGGAGGTGACCGTCGCGTGGATCACAGTGGCTAGGTCAGGGCGAGAGAGATAAGGGGCCAACTGCTTAGCTTGGCGGAGATGAAAAAATGCCGCCTTTGTTATAGCTGTAATCTGTGCCTCCATAGAGAGGGAGGTATCGAAGATTACACCCAAACTCTTAACGGACGGTGCTGGCACTAATTGCACCCCCGCAAGAGATGGGAGTTGCTCCCCCAATCCCATATCGTCCCGTCCCAGCCAGAGGACCTCTGTCTTCGAAGGATTTAACTTCAACCGGCTTCCACGTAACCATCCAGCCACAGCTTCCAAACATCTGGTCAGTGTGTCTGGGGCCGAGTCAGGATGGCCATCCATCAACAGATAGAGTTGGGTGTCATTGGCATACTGATGGCAACCCAGCCCCAAACTCCGGACAAGCTGGGCGAGGGGGCGCATAAAGATGTTAAAAAGCATCGGGGAGAGTATCGCACCCTGAGGCACTCCACACACCAAGGAGTGGCGGGATGACAATTCCCCCCCAAGCGCCACCCTCTGTCCCCGACCGGAGAGAAACGAGCGCAGCCATTGAAGGACTGTGCCCTGGATCCCCACGTCGGCAAGGCGGTGGTCCAGGAGTTCGTGATCAACCATGTCGAAGGCTGCTGACAGGTCTAGAAGAATCAGCAGCCCCGACCCGCCTCGATCCAGCTGCCTGCGGAGATCATCTGTTAGGGCGACCAGAGCCGTCTCGGTCCCATGACCAGCGCGGAAGCCAGACTGGAATGGATCCAGAGCCGATGTTTCATCCAGAAACCTACCAAGCTGTTCAGCAACCGCTCTCTCAATCACCTTACCCAGGAATGGAAGATTCGAAACCGGGCGGTAATTGGATAGATCTAAGGGATCTAATGATGTTTTCTTTAAGAGCGGACGCACCACTGCCTCCTTCAATTCCCCTGGAAATATCCCGGTGCCAAGGGACAAATTGATGATATCCCCCAGGAGGGCCCGCACCTCGTCTGGACACGCTCTAATCAGCCAAGACGGGCACGGGTCAAGAGGACAGGTGGTGGGCTTTCCAGCTCGGAGGAGTCTGTCCACATCGGCTGGGGATATCCGATCAAAGTGGTCCAATACTGGACCCGAGGACAGTCGAGGGGCCTCCAGTTCCTTTATTGTATCCAAATTGGCAGGGAGGTCATGGCGGAGCAACAGGACCTTCTCCGCAAAAAAGCTCGCAAATGCCTCACAGCTGTGTGTCAGATTGTTATTTAAATTTGGCTGTCCTTCAAGGGACGTTAAAGACCTAATTATACTAAATAATTGCGCCGGGCGAGAGCTAGCGGATGCAATGGAGGCCGAGAAGTAAGACTTCTTAGCGGCCTTCACCGCCATCTCATAGGTTTTCATAAAAACCCTATAAGATGTTCTTGAGGCTCCGTCACGGGCACCCCGTCATACTCGCTCTAGCCGTCTGAGGTCCCGCTTCATTTTCCGAAGCTCCTCGGTAAACCAGGGAGCCCGGTTTCTGCGGAGTCGCAGAGGGCGCTTAGGTGCGATCTCATCTATGGCTGCCAGGAGCTGGGTATTCCAGCCCTCAACAAGCTCAGTCAATGAGTCGCCAGGGGGAGCAAGGTCCTGCAAGGCTTGACGGAATCTATCAGGGTCCATCAGCCTCTGCGGGCGAGCCCAAATCGGCTCGCCACCTAAGCAGGGTGGGGGTGGAAAGTCAATCCTGGCTTTCAGAGCGTAGTGATCAGACCATGGCACCTTCATCGAAGGAGACATGATCACATCTATACCTACGCCAAAGATCAAATCCAGCGTGTGGCCTGCTTGATGTGTGGGGCCTGAAACAAACTGGGAGAGCCCTAGTGTTGCCATGGAAGACACCAGGTCCAGAGCCTGTGAGGAGGGAGTGGCATCAGCATGGATGTTGAAGTCCCCCAATACCAATAGGTTAGGGAACTCCAAGGCCCAGCTGGCCACCGCCTCCAGCAGGCCTGACAGGGTGGCTGCTGGTGCGCTAGGTGGCCGGTACACCAGCCAGACAGCCAAGCTCACCTCAGAGCCCCACACTAGGCCAACACATTCAATGCCGGGGATCGATGGCGATGGTAGAGCCCTGAAAGGACAATCTTCCCGGATTAATAATGCCACCCCTCCCCCCCGGCCCACAGTCCATGACTGGTGGAGGACGGAGAAACCCGGGGGCGCCATCTCTCGTAAGGTAACTGTTGCCCCTTCGCGTACCCAGGTCTCCGTCACACAAGCCAGGTCGACCCCCTGCGAGGTAAAGAAATCTCTCAGAGTGGTGGTTTTGTTGCCTATAGACCTGGCATTGCACAACACCAGTGACGGAGGTGAGTAATCCTTGCTCACCCTACCCTCGTCCCTCGGGATGGGGCGCAGATTGGAAGGGGTACGAGCATATCCGTATCTCGATCCCCTTTGCCTATAACATCTGCCCCCACCACCATACCTCCCTCGCCCCTCCAAACTTAGCAGTTTCTGGCTCCTTCTCCTGGCTTGAACTTGTCCCAGTCTAGCTAGTTGTTTCAAAAATTCTGTAACTAAGAACTAGTGCCTAAATTTGCTTCCCCCACTCGCCAATCCCTTTTCCCTTTTGTATTGTGACTTCTAAATTGTAAGCCTGAAGGCAGGGACTGTCTTTATTATTGAGATATGTAAGCCCCCCCGGATTCCTTTCCTTTACGATGGAGAGCAGGATAAAAATACTTCAAATCTGCAGTGTGATGCCAGCAGTGTTGGTGCCAAATTCTCATCCTACATGTACTACTTCTATGAAATAACACCTCTGTCTCCCTTACCAACCTGCCCGCTGTTTTTATGTTTTTAAACTGCTGTTGCTGGGGGAAGAAGCCGCCTGGAAGCATTCTTAGAAGGGTGCATAAACTTGATCAAAGGAGAAGCAGTGTGTATGTTTTCCACTATATGTTCAGAACATGGACTAAGTTCATTCTGGAAAGTCCAACCCTTTTCATCAAGCAAGATGGACATGTCTGGATTTCAACAGCTGCTGGATTTCTTAAGCAATACGAACGTATATCTGTGTCTTTACTGCAAACTATCTGTGGTTCATTAATAATAATAATAATAATTTTTTATTTATACCCCGCCCTCCCCAGCCAAGGCCGGGCTCAGAGCGGCTTACAAGCAATAATAAAAACAAGATGAATGATTACAACTTAAAAACAAAAATAAAATACAACATTAAAATAATGGAACATTAAAATATTAAAATGTAGCCTCATCGCAGGAGGAGAAGGAAAAGAAAAAAGAAAGAGAGGGAGGGAGGGAATCAAATTGGCTCCAAGCCAGGCGGAACAACTCTGTCTTACAGGCCCTGCGGAAAGAAATCAGATCCTGCAGGGCCCTGGTCTCATGAGGCAGAGCGGAGCCAGAGTTGAAAAGGCCCTGGCTCTGGTTGAAGCCAATCTAACTTCCTTAGGGCCTGGGACCACTAGGGTGTTGTTATTTATGGACCTTGAGGCTCTCCGTGGGGCATACCAGGAGAGGCAGTCCCGTAGGTACGAGGGTCCTAGGCCGTGAAGGGCTTTAAAGGTCAAAAGCAGCACCTTAAATCTGACCCTGTACTCCACCGGGAGCCAGTGCAGCTGGAAAAGCACTGGGTGAATATGCTCCCATGGCAGAGACCCCGTGAGGAGCCTCGCTGCAGCATTCTGTACCCGCTGGAGTTTCTGGGACAGCTTCAAGGGCAGCCCCGCGTAGAGCGAATTAAAGTGTACCTCTTGTGTACCTCTTGTGGCCAGACAGAATTTTAGATGCCTCCAAGTGGGGGGGCATTGACAATAAGCCTTCTCAACACACAGCTTTCTTGTTCAACACATTGTACATTTTAAGAAAGTTGTGAGTCTCGGAATGAGCTCTGAATTCCATCCACAGCTGTGTGGCAATTGATGATGGGTGTCTGACATTATCTGGAAAGCACCAGGCTGGGGAAGGCATGCTGTTTGCCTTAGGAAATCCTGTGGCACTGGCTCTAACTCTTAACCCTGTCTTTTTGACAGAATGCGCTTGGTGCTGCTCCGTCGTCCTTGGTGCTTCCATCTGTGGATTGGTTTGCAGCCAGTGCTGTCCCCGCCTTCTTGAAGGCCAAGCTGGGCATATCTCCTCTTCATGTTGATCAGAACACCCTGCAGGAGCTGCGGCTCAACGCCAGCCTGCCAGCCCTGCTCTTGATACGACTGCCGTATGCCACGGGGTTTGTAACCAGCTCCATAGTACATTTCCTTACGTTGCCAAGGGGCCCCATGGCACTGGATGCAAAGTGGAATCTTCTGCCCGGCCCCACAACAATGTCCCCCCCCGCAGGTCTGGGCCCCCTCCATGCCCCCACTATCATGCCTGTGCTACTGCCAGCCCCATCACCACAACTGGACCCGTGGCTGCGTTGCTGCCACAATGCAACAGCAGCGGTAAGGGTGCAGTGGTGAAGGCATTGGGGCCACGTTAGCAGTGCAGATGAAGCCCTGGTGGGGCTGGCAGCAGCACAGCGATGTGAGTGGATCTTACGACTGAAGCAAATTGCTTTATCTCCCCTAATGCATGAGCTGTCCTGGTGTATTCTTGTGTCCATGAGGTTAACTTCCAAAGAACAGAGCATGCTGTTTAGCATGAAATTTAACATTCTGAGAAACTTACCTTATTTTAACTTTGAAAGAGCAAGTTTCCAGCTCTCATGGTTGACACCCCTTGGCATCCCAAGATCTTAATGTCTTTAACCTGCCCTCCGTACCTGGTCTTTCTAGCCTGCCATTGTGTCTTGGCACTTGTACTTTCCTGTTCTTATAGGGTATGTGGACACATCCCTCATTTTCTGCTTCAGAACTCCCTGTTCCCAAGTGTATATTATACTTCCCTTAGCACAGCCTTCTCCATCCTGCTGCCCTCCAGAAGTTGTTGTACTACAATTCCCACCATGCCTGATGGTTGGCCATGCTGGCTGGGGCTGATGGGGATTGTAGCCTAAAACATCTGGAGGGCATCAAGTCAAGGATGGCTGCCCTGGTGTTCAAAACAAACCCATCAGTGCCGCTGCATGGTCTTAAAATGTACGATCAGTTGCCAAGGTTGTGGACTCTCTTCTATCCCAGATAATTGTACATGGAGAGGCAATATGGTCACAGATGCCATTGAACCAATGACAAAAACCTGTCCCACCAGCTAGGATAGCATTGATGACATTTCCTATATAAAGAAGATAACAGAACTTATTTCTCTCTCTCTCTCTCCTCATCCCCCACCTTCCAGCTCTAGTCTGATGGCCCCAAAGGAAGTTCTAACCAGCAATGGTGAGCATTGTGGAGCAGGGTTGTTTGGAAGCTTTTAGGATGGGGCTGAGTTTGGGTTGAGAGGTCGCTGCTTGGAACGTCTGGCCTTGCATTTAGCTTTCTGGGTGGGTATTTGTTGCCTCGCAGTTTGAGGTCTTGGGCTCCTTCAGGAAGAAGGGCAGGATATATGTTCAGTAAATAGGGAGTGGGGGAGCAACTAGAATCTGCATATTTCTCTGTGAATTAATGCATGCAAATGAGCCATAGCTGTAAAGTGACTGTTGTTCTCTGACTCTCTAGCCTTTGGAGAGTTTCTCTTTCTAAAACAAGATTTCTCCTTGCAGATGAAATCCTTGGACAAGTTTTGAGTGCTCTTCAGTCGGAGGACATCCCCTACACGGCTATCCTGACTGCTTTGCGGCCCTCACGGGTATATGGCTCTTTAGATCCCTAGCCTACCTTGGTTTGATACCTGCTCTGAGTCTTCCTCCATTCCCAGGAATGTCCTTTCATCTCATTAACTTCCATTTATGCCCTGCCTTTAGGCCCCCAAACATTGTTCCCAAGGCAGGCACATTAATGGGATGCAAGCATTTGAGAACAATTAAAATACAGTAAACTAAAAATACATGAAGATAGTTCTAAAACCAGCAGGATTATCCAAACACTCTTTAAAAACACAGTGTTTTTTGTTTTGTGTTTTTTGATAAGAAAGCCAACCCTATAGGAGCTTGTTAAGCTTTTAGGGCAAGTTTTCCAGGGAACCGGTGCCATTATTGAGTGGGCCCTGCTGTGTTCGGTTACCACAATGACTACGGATAGCCATGGCTCTTAAAGCAATGCATCTTGAGCATGTCTAAGGAAAGCAAGAGGTGGTGGGGAAAGAAGGCTCATTTGGGGGAGGCAGTTCTCTGAAGCCTCTCAATCCCATTTTACTCCCCTTCTGCCCTATTTTCTCCCTCTCCAGGTTGTTCGAGATATCTCTGATATGGTTCCTGAGAGGCTGGGTCGGCAGCTGCTCCAGAAGGAAACTGTGGCTGCACCACTTCGGTTCCCTGTCACTGGGACCCCACAGATACTCTTCTGGGCCAGCAACTTCTCTGTGGCTTTTAATGGCACAACGTGGCATGATCTTACTAATCTCACATTTGGAGAGCAACGTTCTGTCAATGTGGACGAGTCCAAGTGGGCGCCTAATGCTTCTGAGTGAGTTGAGGGCTGGGCAAGGGATCTGAGATCAGGTGCATGATGGATGGTAGGAATGAAGAAGAGAGGGCTTGAGGCAAAAGCAGAGGCTGGGACAGTTGGGGAAAGCAGGTGGATTCAGTAAGGATGTTAGCTGCCAGTGGTACTGAAAATGTGTGTGCACTTTGTGGTGGCTTGTCTAAATCTAACCACTTGCAAACAAATCTCCATATAATTAATGACTGGTGAAGTTTTGCTTCTCTAGCCATGATGGGGTGGGGTGGGGTGGTGGAAGTCCTGTCTCCAATCCATGAGGAGTCCTGCTCACCACTGTCTCTGGGTTCCTGGACGAGATCTCAGAATGCCTGCATTTCCCTGCAACTTGACTCTCGGTGGTCTTACGAACTACAAACTGGGCTTAAACTACTCTCTCTTCTCACAAAATTGGTTAAGGGCTGAGACAAGGCTATAGAAATGATGTGTGGGAGGGGAAATGTTTTCCCAGGGCTATGTAGACTTGAGGGGATGTATTATGCAGGTTTTGACGCTTCTGTTTTCTTTCCACATTGTAGGTTGGTACTGAAATACTCAAATGTGGGTGGGTTTCCATTGAAAATCACGTAAGTATGATGGACACAGCTCCTCAGAGTTTTGTTTTTATGACATATATAATCACTTAGCAATTTATGCCTCCCTTTTTGAGTCTTAAGGCCATAAGCAGCCAGGTGGGCAACATTTAGTCAAAACTTTAAGAGGGGCTTAGAAGTCCCCAGTAAAAGGAGATGGGAGCTACTTCAGGGAGTAAGATGACAGAGCCCTGCCATTCCAAAGAGATTCTGCAATTGAAGTTTGAGAAATACTTCATGATTTGGGGTGGGGTGATGGGGGAGTCTTAACTGGATTTTAGAGATCTGCTCCAGGTGACCTTACCAGCTGTTGGTCTTCACTTTCTTTGCACCCGTTCTCTTCTCAGGTTCCGCATGACGAACTTGCTGTACCCAGTTTCTGCACGGTACTGGTTTACCCTCCATAATGTGGAGCTGGTCAGGCCTCAGAACCCCCCAGCTCTCTTCAATGCCACCCAGATTGTGGCACCCAGTGATTATTCTTTCGCCTGCACCTATGTGACCAGTCATCCAACATCCTCGGAAGCCATGTTAATACCTAACAACAGTTTTGCTAGCCAGTGGAAGGTGCTCATGGTGAATTTTCAGGTATGTTGCAGTGGGAGTAGTAGACTTTGTCAATAGTTTTTTTCCACTGCCCCCTCTGTTTTAGATCCTTTAGAAAGACAGTTCATTGACAGTCTCCCTGTGATGTACTGTTTTGTGACCCCAACCTTGGATCAAGGCATTACAATCTCTTCTAGCAATGGGAGATGTATGGGTATCACTTCCTTTCTCTGAGCAAATCCAAAGGGACTCTTATACCCCCTCCCACAGCCCTCTTACAGCCTCTAAAGTAGAACTAGGTTTCATCCTATGCTGTGTTAACAGAATGTGTTGAGGGGCTGGGGCCCCAGCCAACACGATGGCTGGGACAAGTTCCACGGGGGGGGGGGGCACTGGGACATCTGATCTCGGTGATCATGGGCAGGAGGAGGAGTTACGCTAAGACCAGACCATGTCATTACCGAGGAGGCAGGTTTAGTCGTTGTTTGAGGACTATCCCTGCTTCTGGGTCTGGCCTTGACTGGATGGATACTGGAATCAACAGGGGAAACCCACATGACCTGAAGGTGTTGCTGTGTAATGCCAGGTCAATTATGAATAAAACCACTGCCATCCACGACCTGATTGTGGATGGAGGATTTGACCTGGCATGTGTGACAGAGACCTGGTTGGAGGAAGCAGATGGACCTGTCCTTGCCGCTGCTTGCCCACCAGGTTTCTCTTACGCACAGCAACCCAGGTCATGTGGGCAGGGAGGGGGGGTTGCAGTGATTTTTAGGAAGTCATTAGCTTGCATCAGGCGTCCTACTGGGAAGACTCAGTTTTCTGAGTGCATGTTCTGGAAGTTGGGCAATAGGGGCAGTACAGGATTCCTTTTGGTGTACCGACCTCCCTGCTGCACCAAGGATTCCCTGTCCGAGCTGCTTCAGGTCGTGGCGGATGTTCTCCTGGAGACACCTAGTTTGGTTGTCCTAGGGGATTTTAACATCCACGCCGACACGACCTTACAAGGGGCCGCTCGGGACTTCGTGGAAAGCATGGCCTCCATGGGGCTGTCCCTGAATAAGTTGGGCCCAACTCATAGTCATGGACATGCCTTAGACCTAGTATTCACCTCTAGTGACGTAGGTGATCTGACACTAAGTAAAAGTGAAACAAAAGAAGTGCCATGGTCAGATCACTTCCTGGTGCAACTGGACTTCTCCGCGACCCTTCCCCTCTGCAGGGAGGTGGGACCAATTCGGATGGTCCGCCCCACCACTTAATGGATCCAAATGGTTTCCAGAGAGTGGTAGCGGATGCTTTATCCCATGTTGATGGCCTTTCAGCTGATTCCCTGGTGGCCCACTGGAATGCGGAGTTAACCAGGGCTATCGACTGTCTGGCTCCGAAGCGCTCTCTCCGATTGCATGGAGCCCGGACAGCCCCGTGGTTTTCTTCGGAGCTGAGGGTGATGAAACAATCGCTGAGACGGCTAGAGCGTCGGTGGCAGAAAACTCACTCCGAATCTGACCGGACACAGGTTAGAGCTCAACGTCGAGCCTACCAAGTGGCGATAGCGACGGCAAAGAAGACTTTCTTCACCGCCTCTATTGCATCTGCAGAAAATAGTAGCAGGAGACTCTTTCAGGTGGTCCGCAATTTAATGGAACCACCTTTACCACCGGAGCCTTGTAAAGACCCCAAGATCTCCTGCAACGATTTTGCAAATTTTTTTGCAGATAAAATCACTCATATTCAGAAGGAGCTAGACACCACCATGGGAGCAGGGCTGGGGCGGGAGAGTGCTAGAGCCCTGTCTGGTCAAGTTGCATGGAGTCAATTTCAATCCGTTACCCTCGAGGATGTGGACAGGCTACTTGGACGCATGAAACCAACCACCTGTCTCCTTGATCCTTGCCCATCCTGGCTAATAAAAGCAAGCCGGGAAGGGCTGGGCGATGGGCTCTGCGGGGTGGTGAATGCTTCCCTCTGTGAGGGAACATTCCCAGAGCCGCTGAAAGAGGCGGTCATTAAACCGCTTCTTAAAAAACCATCTTTAGACCCGGCCAGCATGGCCAACTATCGCCCAGTCTCAAATCTTCCATTCTTGGGCAAGGTGATTGAGCGCGTGGTTGCTGAACAACTCCAGGCACGCCTGGAGGATGCGGACCATTTGGATCCCTTCTAATCGGGGTTCAGGCCTCATCATGGGACTGAAACTGTCTTGGTCGCACTGGTTGATGATCTCCGGCGAGCTAGGGACAAAGGTGAGAGTTGTTTCCTAGTTCTGCTGGATCTCTCAGCGGCCTTTGATACAATCGACCATAACATCCTTCTGGACTGTCTAGAGGGGTTGGGAGCTGGGGGCACTGTTATACAGTGGTTTCGCTCCTTCCTCCTGGGCCGTGTTCAGAAAGTGGTGGTGGGGGATATGTGTTCAGACCCTTGGGCCCTCACTTGTGGGGTGCCTCAGGGTTCCGTCCTCTCCCCCATGCTTTTTAACATCTCTATGAAGCCGCTGGGAGAGATCATCAGGGGGTTTGGACTGGGTGTCCATCAATATGCAGATGATACCCAGCTCTACCTCTCTTTCAAATCAGAACCAGTGAAGGCGGTGAAGGTCCTGTGTGAGTGCCTGGAGGCGGTTGGAGGATGGATGGCGGCTAATGGATTGAAGTTGAATCCTGACAAGAGAGAAGTACTGTTTTTGGGGGACAGGGGGCAGGCTGGTGTGGAGGACTCCCTGGTCCTGAATGGGGTATCTGTGCCCCTGAAGGACCAGGTGTGCAGCCTGGGAGTCATTTTGGACTCACAGCTGTCCATGGAGGCACAGGTCAATTCTGTATCCAGGGCAGCTGTCTACCAACTCCACCTGGTACGCAGGCTGAGACCCTACCTGCCCGCAGACTGTCTCGCCAGAGTGGTGTATTCTCTAGTTATCTCCCACTTGGACTACTGCAATGCGCTCTACGTGGGGCTACCTTTGAAGGTGACTCGGAAACTACAACTAACCCAGAATGCGGCAGCTAGACTGGTGACTGGGGGCGGCCGCCGAGACCACATAACACTGGTCTTGAAAGACCTACATTGGCTCCCAGTACGTTTCTGAATACAATTCAAAGTGCTGGTGTTGACCTTTAAAGCCCTAAACGGCCTCGGCCCAGTATACCTGAAGGAGCGTCTCCACCCCCATCATTCTGCCCGGACGCTGAGGTCCAGCGCCGAGGGCCTTCTGGCGGTTCCCTCATTGCGAGAAGCAAAGCTACAGGGAACCAGGCAGAGGGCCTTCTTGGTGGTGGCGCCCGCCCTGTGGAATGCCCTCCCATCAGATGTCAAAACGATAAACCTGACATTCAGAAGACATCTTAAGGCAGCCCTGTTCAGGGGAGTTTTTAATGTATGATATTTTAGTGTTTTTTGATTTCTATGGAAGCCGCCCAGAGTGGCTGGGGAAACCCAGCCAGATGGGCGGGGTACAAATAATAAATTATTATTATTATTATTATTATTATTATTATTATTATTATTATGAGGTGGGGGACCACAAATCAGCCTCCATCACTAACGCATGAACTCTTTTCCCTTTTAGATCCAGAGCTATAATGTGACAGGTGAAAGATTTTCTTACGCCAGTGACTGTGCCGGCTTCTTCTCTCATGGAATCTGGATGGGGTTGCTGACCTCCCTGCTTCTTGTTGCCATTTTCACCTATGGCCTCCACATGGTCATGAGTCTCAAGACTATGGACCGTTTTGATGACCCCAAGGGACCTACCATATCTGTGCCCCAGACGGAATAGGGGCCAGTTGATGTACTCCCTGCCCTGGGATCATTCTTACAGGGCTGGGTTTGTTCTGTTCATTCCATCTGTTGTCACATCTCCTTCCCCCCACCTGCCCAGCACAATGCATTAAACCCTATTGGTCCCAGTCCTTTAGCCTTTCTTCCTTCTACTTCCTTTTGTCCAATAGCTGCTTCTCCACTGACATTCCTTGGTCACTTCTTTTCTCTCCTTTGATTCTTTCTAGCTTCTCCAGCCTAAAACATCCCAAGGGACATGATGTAAACAAGAGGGGAGGTGTAGTTTTACTATTGTATGGAAGTGCAAATCCTATGTCTATTGCAGCATCTAGGCTGTCTGCACTGAACATTGCTTGAAGTTAAATATCTTCAAGGATGCACTGCCATTCCTCTTCAGTTCTGTCCAGCGGGACAGAATCAGGCCTGCTTTCTGATGTACATCCTCTAAGTTTGTTGTGGTGATGTTTAAAAGTTTCCTTACCTTGCCCCCTTCCCAAATCCTTGTTTGCAGCTGTATTATAAGTGCTCCCCTCCTTATTTATTTATGTGGTATCTGTGATTAATTCTGTTTACAGTGACTCAGTATTTGGGACACCATGCTGTTCTTGATCAGGGTGGGTGGGGGCTTCCTTCCTGTGACCCCTTGCTGTTAAGTCAACTTGAACGATGTGAATAAAAGAGAGTTCTGGTGTGTGTGTGTGTCTGTGTGTGTCTAGCTCCTCTAGGAAACTCTGCAAGTGAAGAGATCCCAAAGAAGCTTTCTTTTGGGGTTGACCACTAGAAATGTCTTGCTACTCAGTGTGTAAAATTCCTATCTTTTCTCCCCCTTCCTGCAACCAGTGTCATAGTCCAGTGATAAATGATTAACATTACTGGGCAGGCAGACGGGCGTAGTGATTTTGGGGGTACTTTAAGGTATCATAATATATACATAGGTGTGTGCATACACACAAACAAACAAACAAACAAACAAACACACACACAGTAAGAATGTGTTTGTCTTCTATATGTTTCAGATCTTCAAACGTATAAATATATTGTTCAGCAACTAGCATAAGCTTGGTGCCTCTAAACTTTTGCATTGTTATGATACCCAACTGGTATCAGTAAATGTAAAGAACTAGACTAACAAGGCATGCTCCTTCGGTTTAGGTATGGCTGTGGGCTTTTACAGAAGGTAGGAAAAGGTTAGCTTCCTTACCAGTATAGAAAGGATAAAGTTTACTCATGATATACAGTGGAGTGCTGTGTATTATTATTTAAATGCAACCCTATATCAGTTTTACAAGCAATGCCAACATTGACATAAGAGTGGACTCTTATGAATCATTGTAACCATAAATGTATTTTAGGTATGTAAGTGGTCTGTGTACCTCACCATTTTCCAAATGAAAGATTCCACAGTATAATAAACGGCATGGTGAGCTACAAGGAAGGTCCACTTATCTAATACCTGTGATAGCCTCTGTTGGCAGGGAGTAGAGTGCTGGAGGATGCTTATTTGAAGGTGGACTTGGCTAGGAAAATGATTGAATGCCAAGAAGAATGGGGCTGTTGTCTGTCTGTGTTGATTCGGAAGGAAGAATTATGACAATATAACTTTCCTCACTTTTGCAAAGCTGTGAGACGATCCTAACTACCCTGCCCTAAATTCCTTTGTTAACAATACCGTGGAAAAGTAACAAGATCTCTATTCTCCATTGCACACCTCATGGGGGGGGCAGTTTAGCGGGCCGTCAAAGCGAGGAAAGTAGAGCAGCTGGGCCCGTTTTAACGACAGGATTTTCCCTTGGCAGACGGAGATCCATAAGGGATAGCTACGAGAAGACACTGAAATAGCACGCAGCACTTCGACGCACAGGAGTAAACTCCTAGGGTCCAGGGGGCGTCGACCCCCGGCCCCCCAAGAAAATATCTGAGGGGGCCTTTTATCCCTCCCCAAGTTGAGGAGCGTTGCCATTCAGTGTGCGTGCATTGCGTCATGTGATCGATTGGACGGGGCCTACCTGCCCCCCCATATTTTATTCAAGTTGGCACCTTCATCCCCCTCAGCAATGGGCGCCCACCCTGACCAAGGAGTTTCATGAGGCACAGAACTATTTGCCTTCGCGGGAGTAGCCCCTCCAAGCCCCGAGAATAAGTTTCGAAGGGATTTCCTTCCTCTGGGGGCGTTTCAGGGCGGGGGGGGGGCGAGGAGGATGACTCTTCACGTCGCGACAGACAAAACTCCACGGACTGAGGGAGTTTTCCTCTCAGCTATACGGCTTTTGTTTATCTGAGGCGGACGCAAGAACCCGACGGTGCTGTCACGGTTGCCATGGGGACGAGAGGGGGGGGTCGCTGGGTTTGCGAGCTTCTCCTCCCCCCCCCCCCCGCAATGGCAGAAAAAGAAAGAGCAGCAGCAGAGCCGGAACTCGTTTTGTTCCGTGCCTCCTCTCTCTCTCTCGCGGAGGCACCATCTGGGCTGAGGAAGGAGAAGAGATGCTCGCGCATCCCTCGCCCGCCCCCCGTTCCCGACATAGCGCTTCTGGAGAAGGACCTCGGCGGGGCGGTTCTCGGTAGCGGAGGGATCCCTCTGCCGGGACTCGTTTGCGGCGGAGGGATCCTCCTCCGGGCTGCCCGTGCTGCGGCCCCATCTTGGCTCCGCTCGGGGCGGGGGGGCGGCGGCGGCGGCGGCTCCGCACCCGGCACCATGGACGAGGCCTACGACGTGATCGTGCTGGGCACCGGCCTGACCGTGAGTGTCCACCCCGCCCGCGCGCCCGGCCCCCGGCTTTGCACCCCTGCCTGCCCCGCCTCGCTGCTCTTGCATCCCGTGCTCTCCCGCTGCAGCCTCCTGCATCCCTCGCCAGCAGCAGCAGCAGCAGCAGCATCCCTGCCATGTCCGGGCGGGGTTTGCAATTCCCCGCAGCCCACGAGGCCTTTCTCGCTGCAGCAACGCAGCTCCAGAAGCAGAAGCAGCCGACCCCCTCCGCGCACAATTGCACCTTCTCTCTCTGCTTCTGTGGTGCTGCTGCCTCGTCCCCTCCGTATTCCAGACCATTATTGCACCTGCCCCCCGGATTAGCAGCTGCTGCTCCCAGAGGTGCGCCCGCCTCGTTTGCACCGCCCCGTTTCCCCTCCGCCTTGGACGGCAGCCGCCTTTGAGCCCCCGCTTGCAACTCTTCGGGTGCAACGCGCCGCCATCAGCCGCCCTCTGAAGGCGATGGGCGCCCATTTGCCCGCGCCCTTTCCCGGCCCTTTCTCCCACCCAGCGCCCCTCCTTCGTTCGGGGGTTGCCAAGCCATCAGCTGGCTGCGGCTGCTGTGCATCTCGCAGCGCCCTGTGACAATGCAGGAAAACCGTATTTAGTGCGACTTGTGGAGATCGAGCTACAGGGTGTTCGAGGGGCAGGCCAGTTGTGTGTGTTTTCTGGTCGGTTAGCAACCCTGCCCTCTTTTACATCTCAATAGGGGGAGGAAAGGGCGCTGCTGCAGTTCCCATGCTCCTTATGCCCCCCCAACCCTTCAGCAGCATCCCTTCAAGCTCTTCCAGTGCAGCCCTTTAACTGTACTTCCAAATCCTGCAGTCCCAGTGTGAACCGTCTGCCCCTTCAGCACCCAAGGTTGAAGGGTCTGAAGCGCAGGGTGCTCTACGGCTGGTCCTGAGCGCCCCTGTACCTACTGCAGATGTGGTCGAAGTGCAGAGGTAAACCTTGCATGTACTGTATGCAGTTTCCTGGTTTTTCTCATTAATGCAGCCCCCTGCCAGTGTTTTCCCCATTCTGAACTTTTATTTATATATAAAGAAATCTGCTCCAGTAAAGTAAATGCTTCTCCTTCTTAGGTGGTTAGCCTGCATCTCCCCTTGCAGTTCCTTGCAGTCTAGGAAGCACATACTGTTTGACCCTTGCAGTCTCCATGATGTTAAGGTTTCTTTCCTGGTCTTTTTTCTTTCAAGGCTCCTTAGCAGCCCTGTGTCTTCTTACTGTATCAGCTTGGCTTTGGGCCATCTATGGTTTTCAGTAGAACTGAATGAACTTCTCTCTCCCCCCAGAGTTAAAAAAAAACTTCCTCCCTGCTCCTACTCCTGTCAGGGGAACGTTAACCATCACCCCCAATACTGACTTGTCCCTCTTTACACATTACTGCAAGATGGGATTTCCTGTTCTGGAAACCAATGTAGGCACCTCTTCCTGCCCTCAACAAGTGGCTGGACACCTCTTTTTGTGTAATTCATGTTTTTCTACATATTAATTGCGCTTTGCAGAACTTAACTTCTGTTCTATCTCTCCTCTCCCCAGGAACATCAAAGGGATGCAGCTCTCAGTTTGGCATCTTTCCAAGCTCCCGCCCTTCTTTTTCTTGTGGTTTCCTGGCCTTAGTGTGGAGAGCACTGTCTACTCTGCCCTGTTCATGCTCCCCCCCCCCCCGAAATTATAATTTAGAAGGATGATGTTTTCTGATTCATCACACACACAGCTTTTTCTCAATCTTCTGCATGCAGCCCTGTCTGGTAGGGGGCTAAACTGAATTTCCCATGTTTCTGGAACATAGAAAACAGCCCTATAATGGGTCTGGAGATTGGATTGTCTAGCTTACTAATTGTCTAGTTCTAGTTTCTAGCTCTTAAGTGGAGATGCCAGGGATTGAATCCGGAACCTCTTGTATGCAAAAGACATGCTCTTCCATTAAACTCTGACCCTTCACTATGGAACCAGCCTATCTCGTGTTATGGAGCAGCAATTAAGACAGAATCTGTTAAGGAGAAAAATGTTTTCCGCTCCTCCTCCCACCTTAGCCTCACAAACCAGGCTTGTCCTTAGATGAATCCGAACTCATATCCCATGAGAAGCCCTTCATCCTCTTGTAGCAAGCAAGCAAGCTGCTCTCTCTTTCACCACTTGTAATTCATTAACAGCAAATTCACACAAACTTACTTTTACTGCCATGGAGCTGTAGCTTAAGTGAGAGTGTTTCTTTGTTAGTGTTTGGTCCTCCTGATAGAACCATGGTTTTCTGAAGGGAAGGAAATAACTGTTCAGCCAGTTTTAAGTCTGTAGTATAGATGCACTTTTTCAAATGACCAGTTCAGGATACAGCAAACATGCAGTTAGTATTCATCCATGGAGTCGTATCCAGCTATCCTACTTATGGAAGCATTTCTGTTTTAGGGATCATCCACTATTTCCCTTGCACTCAAAGACCAATTTCATTCTTATAATGAAATGTAATTTCTTCTACAGCTGGTAGAGATGATTGTGGAATGGAGTTGCATGAATGTCCCAGGAGCCTATTGAATAGTGCCTGTGACATCACTAATAATACATTATGCAATTGCTTTGGGAACTTTCACGGAGCTGAAATGATAAGGCTTGTGCTTGCATTACAGTGCTTCTCTCTCTGCCACCCCACCCCCTCTCTTTCTCTCCCCTCCCCCTTCCAGTAGGCTGCTGGGGGAGGGACCAGTTACTGCATGAAATTAGGCCACAGATTGTCTACCACCTGCATTGCAGGAGCAGCGTGATTGCCACCTTCATGTGCCCAAATATCCTGCCACTCTGAAAACTGAAAACAAATAACTTTAATTGGTTGAAATTATGCGTGTGGGATGGATTATATAGGAATTTGCATGTTGCTATGTGCTTCACAAAGGAGTTGGTGATTTCAGGTATCCACATGTTACCGCGGTGGTGTGGAATCCAGCCAGGGAGAGTAGATAATCTCCCTTTTGAGCTTCCTTTTCTCACTCACCCATCCATAAATCTACCCGCCCAACAGCAGACTTTAGACTTTGCCTTGAGTATTTATTATAGCTGTAAGCTACTGAGGTGAAACCAACAAGAGCATTCTACAGACCTTAGCTTTGGCTCCTAGGTCCTTGTAAGTTGCACCGTAGCTGTCTACCCCTAAAATCCCAAAACAAGTCTTGCTGTGGATTCTGTTTGTGCAGAAACAACCCTTGTCATTGCCCCTAACTTCCTTGAGACCAGTTTCTGCCTGGTGCCAGCTCCACTGTTCGTAACTGAGCACCCCTGTATACTGGTTTGGAGCACGCAGTGGCATGGCATGGGAAAATAACAACCTCAGGCTTATTCCCCTTCTTCACATACACATGTGTACTTCTTATTCTCCTTTTTGTGTTGATTTTGATATGCCAGGACTCTATGTAAAATGGGTGGAGAAATCTGTGATCCTCCTGGTGTTCTGGGACGACATCTCCCAGCATCTCTGAGCATTAATAATAATAATAAAAATAATAAATTGTATTTATACCCTGCCCTCCCCAGCCAAAGCCGGGCTCAGGGTGGCTAACACCAATAAAATCACAGTAAAAACATAATGGGGGGGGCGGGGTATATTTAAAATGCAGTCTCATTTTAAAAGTAGCCAATAGATCAAGACCATAAGGGGAGGGCAACATAAGGGTCAGACTGAGTCCAAACCAAACCAAAGGCCAGGCGGAACAGCTCTGTCTTGCAGGCCCTGTGGAAAGATGTCAAGTCCCGCAGGGCCCTAGTCTCTTGTGACAGAGCGTTCCAAAAAGTCGGGGCCAGTACTGAAAAGGCCCTGGCCCTAGTTGAGACCAATCTAACCACCTTGTGACCTGAGACCTCCAAAATGTTGTCATTTGTGGACCTTAAGGTTTTCTGCGGGGCATACCAGGAGAGGCGGTCCCATTGGTATGCGGGTCCTAGGCCGCATAGGGCAGTGGTGGCAGTGATGGGTAGGAGTGGGGGGATGTGCAGGCAGATGAGACAGAATGGGAGGAGGAGGCTCCAGGGGAAGGGACTAGTGGGTTGTGGGGTTCTGTAGCACCTGTGAGGCAGCTGCCAGCAGAAGAGAAAGAAGGGGGTCAGGAGAGGGAGACTGGGCAGCCAGAGCAAGGGGGAAAGGAGCAGGAGACAAGAGAACAGCCAAAGGAGGTCCTGGAACCTAGAGAGCCTGCAAAGCTCCCAGAAAGGGTCATGGCTTCGAAATCCCCTGGAATCCCCCCTCCTCAAGAAAGAGCTATCTATCTGAGACAGAGCATAGGACTGCAGTCGTAGGTTGCCTAAACATCTAGTTAGCGGGGAGTGTTCCTGGATATCTCTTGCTGATGTAACCTACTGCTTCACCAATAAAGAATTAAAATCTGGTTGCTTGTCCTCGTTGGTCCTGGTGCGGTTGGGACAATTGGCTGTGCTGGCTACGGCTGTTGAGGTTGGAGTGCAACATCACTGGGAGAGCCACAGGTTCCCCAACCCTGCACTGTGAAAGCTACCATGCTGTGGGGACATAGGTAAAGGGAGCCCTGACCATTAGGTCCAGTCGTGGATGACTCTGGGGTTGCGGCGCTCATCTCGCTTCATTGGCCGAGGGAGCCGGCGTATAGCTTCTGGGTCATGTGGCCAGCATGACTAAGCCACTTCTGGCGAACCAGAGCAGCGCACGGAAACGCTGTTTACCTTCCCACCGGAGCGGTACCTATTTATCTACTTGCACTTTGATGTGCTTTCAAACTGCTAGGTTGGCAGGAGCAGGGACCGAGCAATGGGAGCTCAACCCGTCATCGTGGGGATTCGAACCACCGACTTTCTGATCGGCAAGCCCTAGGCTCTGTGGTTTAACCCACAGCGCCACCCGCGTCCGCTGTGGGGAGATACTTTGAACTAATCATGCCATAGGGCATCCATAACCCTGCTCACCTTCTGTCCTAGGAATGTATCCTTTCTGGCATCATGTCTGTGAACGGCAAGAAGGTCCTGCACATGGACCGGAATCCGTACTACGGGGGCGAGAGCTCATCAATCACCCCCCTGGAAGAGGTAAGGAACCAGGAACATAGGGCGTGTTTATACCTCTGTTGGATTAGATCTAAGAGAAAGTGTGCTCTGATGGCTAATCTCCCATTTAAAATCTCTCCTCAGCCCTGAACTCAATAGTTGGCTGGAGCCAAGGCATTCCCTGTTGATCCCACTCCCTTACCTGTGATAAGGGTGTAATTCACCCATTCTTGTAAGGTTTTCTGTGATAATGTATGCAAAGTGCTTTGAACAATGCCAGGGTGGATAAAAATCAATGATTTATTTATTTTTAATATAAAGAAATCAATTTTTATTTAAATTGGATTTTTTTATTTAAATTGGATTTTTAAAATAAAATGCTTTTGGAGGAAAACTCTTTCTAAAGATAGTTTTCTGTTTAAGTTACATTATAGTCCAAAGGCTATTCATCAGGAAATAAGGATTTGTTTTAAGCTTTTCATGTGTGCTAAAACTCAGTCTAAGTTTTTTTTTTTTTAAATTGTTTAACCACATCAGTTAACAAACATGGATACATATGCTATAATGTTACTGTTTTAGTTAAATAAAATGTTTAGATTGCTATTAAGGAAATTATTACATTTCTCCTTCCAATAAAGTACAGCAGAAAAGTTGTCCAAATATAAACAGTTAACTTTTTAAACCTCACCATAATTTCATAATTATCTGTCAATGTATTTCTAATAGTATAACCAAATTGGTCATTTTTGATACAACTGTAAAAACCACTCTGAAAATTTATTATTCCAAAAATGAAACCTTTACCTGGTTGTAAATATTAAGATTGTACCAGCAAGAATGAGTCTTTCTGTAAAAAATAATGATTAAATCAAGTCTTACTGACTAGTGATTAAAATTGTGATTTGCCGTAAATCGATTTGATTTAAATCAGGTATAGGCAAACTTGGCCCTCCTAGTGTTTTGGGACTACAACTCCCATCATCCCTAGCTAACAGGACCAGTGGTCAGGGATGATGGGAGTTGTAGTCCCAAAACATCTGGAGGGCCGAGTTTGCCTATGCCTGATTTAAATCAAATCCACCCTGAACAATGCTCAGGAAAAGCATATAAATATTCTATTTGGCATGTTTTCACTTCCCAGGATCCTTCCAGCCATACACCTTTCAGCTGCGTGAAAAGGCAAAGTAAATGTTTGCATGCTAGTTCTAGTGTTTCATAGATAACTTGCACCAGGGAGCCTGGAAGATAGGAGAAGTGGTTTGGGGTGATGGGCTGCTTCCTGCAGTATCCTGGTCTCCTTTTTGAATTGACGCTTCTCTGACTGATACAGCTGAGATAGATTCTCCTCCTGCATTTTGGTTGCACTGATATATTTGTATTAGGCTAATATGTATATTCTAATTGATGTGCCCTGTCTGAATGAGTGTGTGTGATGTACTGTTTTTCCTCAACTACCAGCTCTACAAGCGCTTTGAGATTGGTGATGGCCCCCCTGAATCTATGGGGCGTGGCCGGGACTGGAATGTTGACCTTATCCCCAAATTCCTCATGGCCAATGGTAAGTCCATGCCCTTGTTGTCCCTTGGTCTATTTGCCAGAGATTTCATTCGTTTTACTCAAAAAGGGGTGAGATGAGCTTGAAGAATCACTTTAGAAGGACAGTCTGTAGTGGCACAGGACAGGCCCACATAATAGTACAGTGGTACCCCGCAAGACGAACGCCTCGCAAGACGGAAAACCCGCTAGACGAAAGGGTTTTCCGTTTTGGAGGCGCTTCGCAAAACGAATTTCCCTATGGGCTTGCTTCGCAAGACGACAGCCCATAGGGAAATCTCCGGGACAGCGGGGAAGCGCAGCGCGTCTTCCCCACTGTCCTCGGACCTCCTCCCGCCGCCCGGCTTCGGAACGAATCTCCGATGCCGGGCGGGGGGGGGGAACGCCTCCTCCCGCCGCCCGGCATCGGAACGAATCTCCGATGCCGGGCGGGGGGGAACGCCTCCTCCCGCCGCCCGGCATCGGAACGAATCTCCGATGCCGGGGGGGGGGAACGCCTCCTCCCGCCGCCCGGCATCGGAACGAATCTCCGATGCCGGGCGGGGGGGGGGGGAACGCCGCCGCCTGGCATCGGAACGAATCTCCGATGCCGGGCGGGGGGGGGAACGCCTCCTCCCGCCGCCCGGCATCGGAACGAAGCTCCGATGCCGGGCGGGGGGGGGAACGCCTCCTCCCGCCGCCCGGCATCGGAACGAAGCTCCGATGCCGGGTGGGGGGGCGGGGACACCTTCTCCCGCCGCCCAGCTTCGGATGGCTTTCCTGAAGACTTGGGGTGGGAGGAGGGTTTTCCTTCCCACCGCCAACATTCAGAATGCTGTTCTGAATGTTGGCGGTGGGGAGGAAAAACCCTCCTCCCACGCAAGCCCCGGGAACAGAGGGAAAGCGCTGCGCGCCTTCCCCTCTGTTCCCGTACCTGTCCTGAAGGCTTGCGGTGGGGAGAAAAGCCCTTCTCCGCACCGCCAGCCTGGCAAGCGGTTTCCCTAGGAACGCATTAATTGATTTTCAATGCATTCCTATGGGAAACCGTGCTTCGCAAGACGAAAAACTCGCAAGAAGAAAAAACTTGCGGAACGAATTAATTTCGTCTTGCGAGGCACCACTGTATCGTGAGACGTCTTGGCTCATTGAAGTGGGCCAGGACTTTGCATATCATTGGTGGGCACTGAAGAACAAGCAGCCAAAAGTGGCCCTCTGCAGTTGATGGAGCTCTGTCCCTCACACTTCACAGCTCTACCTGTATGCGCTACACACATTTATCTGGCAAGCATTTCCCCTCTTATTCACCTATCATTTGCTGTTAACCTTTGTACTGGGTGCATTTTATTTACTTTACTTTTCTATCCTGGATTTCTTTCTTTATGGAACCTAAGGTGGTATACAAATGGTTCTCAGAGGTCGCCTGTCCAAATACTGGTCAGACCCAAACCTCTTTACCGTCAAGAAAGTGGCAGGTCTCATGTACCTTCAACCTGGCTCTCTCTATAATGCACCTCTTATCTATGGTGGCAGGTAGAAGGGCTCTAAATGAGGCTTTCCTTCCCCCACGCAGGCCAGCTGGTGAAAATGCTGCTGTATACGGAAGTGACACGCTATCTAGACTTCAAAGTGGTGGAAGGCAGTTTTGTCTACAAGGCAGGAAAGATCTACAAAGTGCCGTCGACCGAGACAGAGGCTCTGGCATCCAGTAAGTAAGCCTATTTCTTGCAAAACTGTACTGTGTCTGGCTCACAGGGACCTTTGTATTCCTTTTGTGGTAAATATATATTACTGAGGTACAAAAAAGTAACGTGCAATGAAACATTCATTAACAAACAAACTCAGATCCTCAGTGTTTGTTGCATTTACCTTCATATCTATACTTATCTGCATTAATTTTATTTTAAAATAAATTTCCTGCTTTATAATGCATTGCCCATACTGCGCAGAAATTTAAGAAACTAAAGGATCAGTGTAGTTTTGAAAACTTCAGTCCACCATCTTGATTAAAAATGGCACCCAGTTGTATTCAAACACAAACAAGAACGTGCTCCTTGATCTCAGGAACCATCATGCAAAATTTAGTTACAATACCATAAGAGATATCTAAACACATAGCAAACAGACAAACAACTTTTCAAAATATATAGTAGATAATGGAATCTCAAGGAAGCAGACAAAGCATTTCGGGCAGGATTGAACTAATGAGTCCCACAAGCAAAAGCTACTTGCGCACCAGAGCTTCCCCTGCTCTTCTTCCTCTGGGCTTCAGAGAACCCTTGGAACAGCATATCTGGGGAGAAGAGGGGGGAAGATTCCACCTAGCAAGCCGAAATACTTGTGTTGACAGAATGATTACTTTAGTCGGTTTTGAATGGTGCTAAATGTCTATAAAATAATTTAAAGGCATCCATAATAATGACATTGGCAAGATAATTCTAGAGTTTTTAAAACTTCTAATAACTGAGCCCTCCCCCCCAAAAAACCCCCTAAAGTTGGAGGTATAGTTCAGTCTTTGCACCTGAAAAACTTTGCTCTTTGAGAAGGGCCTGCTCTCGGAGGACCCTGTGCCCTGTGTGTCTGTGAGTCACTGCTATGGACGTGCATCCTTTGAGGGGCAAGTAATTCTGCTGCATCACCACACCAGGAGTGACTGACTGATCTAAATCACACCTGGTGTAGAGACACAGCAGGACTACCCACCCCCAGAAGAGGCTGAGAGGAAGGAAGGGTGCAAAGTCAGGAGGATTTCTATTGGGCAGCCTTCTCTGTGGGTGAGGACCATAGCTGTCAACTTTCAGTTTTGAAAATAAGGGATCAGCAGCCTCACCTGTCCCAGGGACAGTCTACGGGATATCTAACAATCCGGGATAGCAGCGGGATGCAGCGGGAAACGGTGCTGGAATAAGGGAATTTCCCGCAAAAAAAGGGAAGGTTGACAGCTATGGTGAGGACTTGGGCTCACAGGTGCCTTTTGATTATTTGACCCACATTATTTATTGCCATGCAGTGTACAAGATGGGATTGCTTGCCCTAAATAGGAACATTTTTGCCACAATTTATTCATTCTAAGTGTTACCTAAAATTTTGGAGTCCAGGGAGTGACTTGGGGCTAACCTTTACACCACTCTTCTCCAAGTTTGGAAGGACCCTCTCCGTGTCTCCTCCCTTGAAGATGTTGAACTTGTACTCTGTTGGTGGCACCCTGGCACCTGAGATCCTTTTAGCTGGAGATGCCTGGGATTCAACTTGGTACCTTCCTAGTGCAAAACATGCTCTTCCATTGAGCCAGGGCCCTGGTAATTCAGTGTGACTCTGCAGTGTGCTGTCTCTAGTCCAACCCATCTTCCTCCTTTAGATCTCATGGGCATGTTTGAGAAGCGGCGCTTCCGTAAGTTCCTGGTGTTTGTGGCAAACTTTGATGAGAACGACTCGAAGACATTGGAAGGGGTGGATCCTCACGGCACCACAATGCGCGAGGTCTATCGACGTTTTGACTTGGGCCAGGATGTCATTGACTTCACAGGTCATGCGCTGGCACTCTACCGCACCGATGAGTGAGTAGCTAATCCTAAACCCTCCTTCTAACAGGGAGTGCAGCTTTTTCTATGTCCCCTGGCTATGTAGCTGTGCCACATCCTGTGGTTATTTTAGTAGCTCCTTGTCAGCTGAGAGTGACCTGGAGGACAGTCTGATGTCCAACATTGGCTTGTTAGAAACAGGGTGGGCAGGGGGAGATGCCCAAGGAAAACGCCTATGAAAAATTATGGACTCTCCCCCTTCTCTGCAAAAAAGGGGAAACTGGTCATTGGCTCCCTCAGGCCCACAAGACAGCCCTGACCTTTCCCTTAGGAAACTCCCAATTGTCTTGTCCTCTGCTTCCTGTTGTTCATTCTTGGTGGGACTGAGGCAGGCTGTTTTCTCTTTTCACAGCTACTTGGATCAGCCCTGCTTGGAGACCATCAATCGCATCAAACTGTACAGTGAATCCCTGGCCCGCTATGGGAAGAGTCCCTATCTCTACCCACTTTATGGTCTGGGTGAACTACCCCAGGGCTTTGCCAGGTATGCCATATCCTAGGGCTCCAAGTACATGGGGCAACTCCTGCCTTGGTCCTTAGACTAGTAGAAAGAAAGGGCATTGAGTCCAGTCACAGTTACTATTTCCACCATCACCACCACCCAGTTCTGTTCCAGGATATTGAGACTCTGAACTTTTACATGTGAGCTTTCAAATGGGTTATATGCAAAATCTGCAGAAATGTGTATGCTTTATTCTGAACTTGGTATCTAAGATTTTGCAGAGTTCTCTGGTTTTCTGGGGTGATGGACACATTTACATTCTGTACAAGGAAACATGAATGTTACTCCAAGAGAGAAACAAATGCATGTGAGGAGCACAGAAACTTGAACCCCTGGATCGCTTTTTCATAGATCCCATCTGCATGCTTTCACAAGCATAAGGGACTAGGTAATACCTTAAAAATGTAAAGAAACTCAATTATATTTGATCACAGTCACAGAAAACAAGCAATTCTGATATTAGTGTTTGACTTGTTAATTAACAGAGGGATGAAAGTAATGGGAAAAGGATTGCTTACATCTTTTGGCAAAGTAGTTCTGCCCTTGTAGCTGAACTGCATGAGGTGTGTGTTAGGGTTGAGGTCTGTTTTGGTCAGTGCCCTTCACCACCCACCCATCTCATGTCCGCAGGCTCAGTGCCATCTATGGTGGCACCTACATGCTCAACAAGCCAGTGGATGAGATTGTCATGGAAGGTGGCAAGGTCATCGGGGTCAAATCTGAAGGCGAGGTGAGAATGGGAAGCTGACCTTTCACCCCTCTATGGTAGAAAGGCTGGGAAGGGGATGTCTCAAGTTACATCCTGGGAGCAATGGTGCTCGGAAGACTATTCCGTAAGTGAAGTACCTGGCTTTTAAAGAGGTACTACCTGTTTCAAGAGGCTTGAGTTACCGTTGTTCATCTGCATCCAGGGTCCACTTTCCCCCCACCTTCTCTGCCTGTAAGCTGATTCTGTTAGTCCATGTGGATTGGCAGCAATTGGAATGGGAAATCATCATCCTTTCTCCTGCCTGAGTATGTGGCTTGTGAGATGAACCTACTCTAGCCCTATCTTTGTCTGGTTGCTTTTGATATGGGGACAAATTCAAACAAGTGATTCCTCCCAATGCAGTCTAAGGCAGCACAGCCTAGCAAGCACTTGTGTTGCATACTTTGCCGGCTCGAACCAGGACAAGCGATATGGGTAAGGGCAGAGATGGGAAAACATAAGGAAGATTACTAAAATCCCAGAGGTCCACGAAACAGAGCTAGCAGTGCAAAACAGTGCCTCAGAGGTGAGTGTAGTGTTAGAATAGAACAAGATGCCTCTGAGCACCTTGGAATTTATTTTCAGCATCAGAACTGATCTTAAAGTCATTTCATACAAAAATCCAGTTCTGGCTTCTCAAGGTCCCCCACCCCCTTTCATTTATTTTTTGGAATTTATGTACCATCTTTCTGCCAAGCTTCTTAGTTATACACTTGGGCCTTTCGAACCTTTAACTGTATGGAGTAACATCCAAGGAAGTCTTGGGCTCTACCAATGGCCCTCTACACAATGTTTACTCCCCCACTCCAGGTGGCACGCTGCAAGCAGTTGATCTGCGACCCCAGCTATGTGCCAGATCGGGTGCGCCCCGCAGGAAAGGTGGTGCGTGTCATCTGCATCCTGAGCCACCCTATCCGTGGCACCAATGACTCTAACTCCTGTCAAATCATCATCCCCCAGAACCAAGTGGGGCGCAAATCTGGTGAGTACAGGTGGATATGGGGCTCTGGGTAGAGTTGGGGGAAGGGGAGGCAGGATATAATGTTTGGGGGCTTCTTCCACAGTATCATATACAGCTGGGACAGGGGACCAGTGGCTCTTCAGGACCAGTGGCCCATCATCCCTGACCATTGGCCATGATAGTTGGGATGGATGGGAGTGGGGAGTCCAGCAACATCCCAGGGGTCAGCAAACTTTTTTTGGAGGGGGCCAGTTCACCATCCCCAGACCTAGTGAGGGGCCGGACTGTGTGCGGGGGAGCGCACACGTGGTAGAGGGGGCTTCTCTCTCTCCCCCTCTCTCCCCCAGCTCCTCCCCTCCTCCTGCCTACCTCCTTTGCTGCTCTGCCTGTGGTTGGGAGCCGGTGGCAGTGGTGACGCCTCTCCTTTTCGCCAGCAGGTGCGCCAAGCTCCAGCCCACAGCGTGGCCATAGGGAGAGGCCGGCAGGTGGGCAGCGAGGCTTCCTATCAAAGCCCAGCCCCCTTCCTCCACAGGGCGGGGAGAAGCCAGGAAGAGGGAGGAAGGAGACGCCGCTGCGGGGAGGGAGGGAGGGAGGGAGGGAGGGAGGGAGGGGAAAAAATCACAAAAGAGTGGCACCTGGGGGAAAATAGCGATTCCGCCGATCCAAGTGGCGATTGCAGAACTGTTTGCTGGCCGGATCCTGATGGCAACTGGGCCGGATATGGCCCATGGGCCTTAGTTTGCCAACCCCTGTCCTATCCCCAATATGAAGTATACCAAGAGCATTATAATTTTCTCCAGTTCTGTATCTTGTAACAATTCTGTAGACTAGGATGGCCCAAGTGAACTTCATGGTGGGCTCGGGATTTCAACAATGAGTAGGGCTAACTCTCCAGGGTTTCAGGCAGGGGACTTTATAGCCACTGAGCTACCGTCCTTTCCTTCGTTACGAAAACACACACATCTACCCTCTGGCATCTTGTATAAGATAATGTTGGTATAGTGTATGTGTTGGGGTGGGGGCTGCTTCGCTTGGCCTATTTTCCACCAGGCTTGTGACCCTTTCCTTTGCCTCCCTACCCAGATATCTATGTCTGCCTGATCTCCTCCGCCCACAATGTGGCTGCGCAGGGCAAGTACATTGCGATTGCCAGCACTACTGTGGAGACGGACTCTCCTGAGAATGAAGTGCAGCCAGCCCTCGAACTTCTTCAGCCTGTCGACCAAAAGTGAGTGCGCCAGGGGAAAACATGAGGAACAGAACTAGTCTCTAGGATTATGATGTTGATGATGATTGCCGTAGGACACAATTTCTGCTTTAGGACACAGAACTTCCTGCCTACAGTTCACAACCTAAAAGGAGAGGGAATGGGGACACACATAACAAGGGCCTTCAAATACTTGGGCACAGCTGCATTTCATTCAAGATAAAGATGGTAATTTCTAGGAGATTTTCCACATAGGGTAAAGAAGGAAAATCCAAGGACAAGAGATGCAGCAATCACTAGTATCTGGACTGCAAGTGAGTGACTTCTGTTCCAGATTTTTAAAAATGATGGCAGGAAGATTCTAGCCTAGTCACTCCCTAACGTGCTCCCTAACATCCCTACTTGCAGTCTGAAGTGGCACAATCAAGACACTAGGCCTCTGAACAGAATAAGAAAACAGTTTAACAAAAGAAAAATAAATGAGGCTATAATGAGATAGAAGGAAGCAAGGGGCAGGGAGATGCAAGATTACATAGAAAGTTTAAAACAGGTTTATGCTGGATTTGATAAAAAATTAATAGAAGAGGGCCTGCTGAAGGATGTTGAGACAGTGGAAACAAAGACTTTGGGGCTAGAGACTTTGGGCTAGCTAGGCCCTCCAGTTCATGGCTCTTCAAGCTGCAGGGTTGAGTCAGAAACTCAGTAGCAAGGAACAGAGAAACGGCTTTGAGAGAGGGATCGCTGCTGGTGTGTGTGAATCTCATTTTTGCCTGTGGTAAACAGAGTTTGCAGGTTGCTCTCTTATTATTTCAAAAACTTTCAAAGCCTGTTTGACCAGAAATGGCAAAAGCAGTGTGTGGGGAGTGGAGCCTGTCTCAAACATATTTCAAACCCTTAAGACTTTCATAAGCATTTTTCCTTTTTTAATAGGTTTGTGGCCATCAGTGACATATATGAGCCTACCGATGATGGAACTGAAAGTCAGGTGAGATTCTACAACGTATTTGGTGTTCTGAAGTGTTGTAGAGAAGGGAGAGCATTGCTGCATGGTCCATTAGCTGGCTTTAAAGAAGATCCTGGCTTCTTTATCTTCCATTGCCCATCTCATGCACCTGTGGTTTTTCTTGCCTCTGTTTCCCCTGCAGGTATTCTGCTCACGGTCATATGATGCCACCACCCACTTTGAGACAACATGCGACGACATCAAAGACATTTACCGGCGCATGGCAGGGGCTCCCTTTGACTTTGAGAGCATGAAACGGCGCCAGAATGATGTCTTTGGCGAGGATGAGCAGTGACTACTCCCCTTCTCTTTCTCTCCCCTCCCCTCCCCATCCTCCCTCCCCCTGGGTTTTCCCCATGCAAGGGACCATACTCCCACTAGGGACTGGCTTTACCCCACACCTCACCTGAGACTGGCTCTTCCAGATATTCATTCAGCTATGACTGATTTCTCTTAATTGTGACCATTCCCCTTAATCCGCAGGGAGAAAAGACATTCCTAGTTTATTTTTCCACTCCATCTCGTATCTTTCTGCTCACAAGAGAAAGACCCCTCCCCCAACAACTGAGGTTGCATCAGAGTTGGTGCAGCTGAAATTCTTTGGGGACCCATTCTCTTACAGAACAGGGATTTGTATTGTATTCAATTGCATGCATTTAACCTCTGCTGGCTACCAACTTCTAGGAAAAAGCAGGCTTGGGTGATTTGGCACACTCTTCTGCTGCAGCTCCTTCCCTCTGCATGTTTGTAAGGATAAACACACATCTGAAAGCGGGCAGAAGTAAGCACACTAGTCACTTTTCCACTTCAAGTTGCCCCATCACAAATCTGTTCCTAGAAGCAGCAGACACCAGGGGTTTAAAGGCATGTAATTGCATGGAGCGTGCAGTTTGGCCTTTGTTCCTGCTGCTAATCTCAAACTTTCCTCATCTCTTCCACTTTGCCCTCCTCTCTCCTCTCAGCTCCCATGTTATTTTCTGTGCCTCACAATCCTCCCCCCCCCAATCCCAGTGAATTAGCTTGCTTGCTTCACTTGTGAAAGACATTCCTCCCCTCGCTTACATATAACGCAGCCCTCCTTCCTTCCCATATTTATCATGATCATGGTGTGAATCTTCATTTCTGTATGTTGAGAAGAGGCTGGAATGACTAGCACTACAGGATTTGGGGGGGCGTGAAGGGCCCCTCTGAACCGCCTCTTTCCACACATGCTGTCCCTCTGGCCAGTCCCTCCCCTCCCCCACCTTGCCACTTCAGGTTCTCACAGGCCTCTTTGTTTGTCTTGTGTCCATTTTGTCCCCTCAATTCCCTCTTAGTTACTTTAGCCTAAAGTGGGGGAAGATTTGTGTGTGCGTGTGTGTGTGCGTATGTGTCTCTCGTGTGCTGGACATAGGGACAGGGTGGTGGTTCTGTCCCCTTCCACTTGCTGCCACCTGCTGTAACTTATTGTAACTTATTAATGAAGCAGGTCAAACTTTTGTTGACACACCTGATAATTAACGAGGTTTGGATGGGGGCGGTTAGGCCCTGGCATGAGCAAAAAGGCCTGGGGTCTGTTTTGTGTCAGAGGCTTCCTTCCTGCCAAAGCTGGCTTTATGGTTAACAATCTGTCTGTAACTCTAGTGGGATATGAGGGGTCACCTCCCTCCACCCCACAGCTGCTCAATTGTCTCAAAGTAATAAATTCACTTAGTCTAGCTCTGGCTCTTGTCTGGTACCACCACCGTGGGAATGAGAGGGGAGGGGAGGTCATGTTTAGGCTGCCTCCTAAGTAGAGAAGGGAGGCTTTTGTAGAGAAAGACCATATTCAACTTAGGAGATGGATGAAAAATCTCATGTGAGACATGGCATAATGAGAATGTTGGAGAAGTCCCACAGCCTGGCCTTTGTGGCTTAATCTTTTTGGAAAGGAATTCCAATGTAGAGTCCAGCGCCATGTGAACCATGAAACTTGAATTTTGTTTTAACCTGCACAGCTTAACTCTGGTTACAGACTTTCATCTCATCTGCTTTTTTTCTACTGCTCAGTGTCATTTTTTCAAGAATTAAGCAAGGAAATGAAGAATTGCTGTTTTAGGGAGCCAACTGTTGGAATTGATCAGATTATTCAAACTTTCCCCAGTCTCCCTGTGTGTCACCAAGATCTTAAAGCAGATAAGTGCAGGGTTTAGCATAATACGACCCTTAATATGTATCTAGAAGTATGGCACATATTTGGGCATAATGCATTTACCTCTCATCTACCTTGGGCTAATACCTTTTGGCCCAGTTAGTTTATGACCCTTTCCTCTTGGAGCAGAAACCCTGTTTGCCAAAATAATATGGGGACAGGAGCAGTACTTGCAGGGAAGAATTGTTGAAGAGTTCTTAGGCCTTCTCTGCAATTCTGCCCTCAGGGAGCCTCTCTTTACAGTAAGAGTGCTGGTTTTTATTCTCCCTCTAGCACAGTGCTTCTGCCATACTAGAGCAATGATCATTAAAAGGCTCTAGAAGAAATCTCTGACTCTTGTGGAGTAGGGACATGAAGAAGAGCCTCAGATGAGGATTGCAGGGTCTGGGTCAGTTCATATATGGATAAACCTTTGGGCAGATACTGTGAAATTTACATATTGAAGAATTTAGAGGGCACCACTTATTTCCTGTTGAGCTGCAGAGCCAACTCAAGTAGAATGAAAATATTGTTTACAATATTTAGAAAGGTGGGAAATTCTAAACAGAAGAGGTTTCAAACTAAGATCTTTTAAAAAGGATATCCACACAGGTCTCACTCCCAGCTGCCAATTGCAGAATTTTCCACATCTGGGCAAGTGTGGTAGAAGTACGCAGGAATCACTGTAAATGCAATCAGAACATTTAAATAAAACTGGTCACATTTACACCATACATTTAAAGCACATGGCTTCCCTGAAAGAATCCTGAGAAGTTTAAGGGTGCTGGAAATTGTAAGTCTCTGAAGGGTATAGTTTCCAGGTACAGAGAAGGTAGAAGTTTTCATTGCAGTACTCTGAAAAGTACACTCTTTTATTTTTATGAAGGTAAGATAATACATCCTGCAGGGTTCAATTCCCTTTTCTGCTGGGATGTCTGTACCTTTAAAAGACAAAAATTCAACAGACTTGAGATGCGCAGGGAAAGATTTAACTTGTTTAATTTCTACACCATGTAATAAGTTTTGAGGGCACAGGATTTGCAAGTCTTCGTTCCTGTAGTACTCTGGAAGAACTGGAAGCATCATATTGCCTTCCCCCACACCCCAAAAAGCTTGCCCCAAGTTGTGTTTTTATTGTTGGTTTTCATTGATTTTTATATTAGTCACTTCCAAATTTGCAAGAAAAGCGATTAACAGATTAACAGTGTGACAACTTTGAAGGGCATAAAATAACTGCAGCTAGTGTGGACACAGATGTAATAAGGGATGCTTTGTTTCCCCCTGCAAACTACAAAAGAAAACGGGGCTTTCTGCAGGCTGACTGCCTAAACCAGCCTTTCCCAATCTTGGGGAGGGAGGATGTTCCAGCTGTTGTTGGACTCCAACTTCTCTCATCCCTAGCCAGCAGGACCACTGATCAGGGATGATGTGGGGGGGGGAGGACAATGGGGGAAAGACTATACAGGCTACGATCTTATACACCTGGGAGTAAGCCTCACTGAGTTCAATGGGGCTTACTTCTGAGTAGATGTATTCACAGGCTCGCACTGCACGCCTTTGTCTCAAGCGCGTTCCTCCGAGTCCTCCAGAGACACAAGGGATCAATAACCCACGTTTGTTTCCGTCCGCTCGGCGGCGGCCCTCTAGGGGGCGCTGGCTCCGCGTCGTCGCCAATCGCGGAACCGGAAATGGGTCCTGCGCACTGACTCCTCCCTGAGCGAGTTTCCGGAAGACGCTTCATCGCGACAGGGCTTCCACCATAGTGATGCCGCGGGCCAGAGCGGAACTTAGCCAATAGCGGGCGGCTCCGGTTTTCCCCCCTGCCGGAAGTTCCGCTCGCGAGCGACGTAGGTAAGGCAGCTGGTGGGCTCTGCGGCTGGAGAAAGGAGAGGCGAAATCAGCGGGTGCTCCTTCTCCTGACCAGGCAAGGCCGCAGAGCTTCCTCACACCGGGTCCGTCCATTTGCGCGCCCCTGCTTCCCCGGCCGGATCCGAGGCCCTCCGCCGTCCAGGTTCTTCCCCCTCGTCTGCTCCTGCTCGCCGGGCAGCAGCCTTTGAGGGGCCGAGCTGGGGGGTCTGTGGTAGAGCCAGCCCCCCACGCCCTCCCAAGCCCCGACACAAGCCCGCTCGGAAGGATTCTGGCTAATGAGGCCGGGAAATCTCTTTAGGGACGCGGCGAGCCCGCAGGCGCAACATCCCGGCCGGTTAGTGCGGGCAGCGCCTGCACTTTGGAACTCCCTGCCGATTGATCAAGCAGGCGCCTTCGCTGCGCTGTCTTCGGCGCCTGCTTAGAAACATTCCCTAACCCTGCCCAGATGGTTAGAAAGTTGCAGCAGAATCATATTGTAGACAGTAGCATCTAATCCAGCCTCCTGTGCAGCTGTCCCAGACGGGGATCGAACCTGCAACCTTGGCGTTATCAGCTCCAGGCTCTAACCAACTGAGCTATCCATAGAATCTTAACAGTTAGGAGGGACCATCATCTAGTCCAGGCACGTTCAACAGGTAGATTGTGATCTACCGGTAGATCACTGGACGTCTGTGGTATATCACTGGTAGATCACTGGCTCCCCCCAAAGAAGCTCAACAACTTTGGCTCCCCTAAAAAAGCTCAACAACGTTGACTTGAACCCAAAAAAGGGGGTAGATCACTGCTAGTTTTTAACTCTGTGAGTAGATCGCTGTCTCTTGGGAGTTGGCCACCCCTGCTTCTATTCCAACCGCCTGGAATGCAGGAATCTCAGCTAAAGCATCCATGACAGAGGGCCAACCAACCTCTGTTTAAAAACCTTCAAGGAAGGAGAGCCTGGCTAAAGTAGTTTTAATCTCTTGCTATTTCAACTAATGTAGGTTTAAAAATAGTGTTGTAAAATTTTCTTAATTTTATTGTTTTGTCTTCCTGTAAACCGCTTTGAGGTTGTTGTTGTTTTGTTTTTGTTTTATAAGCAAGCGGTGTATAAATCTTATGAAATGAATAAATAATAAATAAATAGTCAAGAGCAGACAGTAATGAGCCAGATGGGCCAATGGTTGTTTGTTATAAAGCTGCTGCTTCATACATTCATGGCTATGTGGGGATTTTTATTTTTGCCTCACAGGTCCATCTACAGCCATGGCGCAATACAAAGGAGCTGCCAGTGAGGCTGGCCGGGCACTCCAGCTGATGAAGAAGAGGGAGAGGCAGCGGGAACATATGGAACAGATGAGGCAACGGATTGCTGAGGTGAAAGGAAGCACAAGGTCCTAAGGGGCAAGATTGGGGGGGGGTGTAATTTGGTTGCTGAGAGAGGTATTACCATGAGGGTGTGGTGCAGAAGCATTGGAGGACTCTGAATGCAGGGAATGGGAAAGAAGGCAGCAGCATGGAATTGTCTGTTCTTTGATGCCAGGTTGTCAGGAAGAGCCAGTGCAAAATATGGAAAGGTGTTTTCAGAATGATCATAGAATTTTGTAGAGTTGGAAGGGACCACGAGAGTCATCTAAAAAGTTTCAATGCTTTTCATATGTGATGCTTTTCAAATGCACCTTTAAGCCATTTTTCTGCAATCTGTAGTGTTCATACAGTATAAGAAACCAAATTGAGGCATTAAAAAATTAAGCAGATGTTCTAATAAATATTTAACAGTGTATTCAAATTATGGTTGCAGGTAATACAATACCCTAGCCCATGGTGAAGCTGAGCATGCTGAGTAAAAATACATTAAACCAACGTATCTATCTTTTGGCAATAGTTGTAGATAATCGTTTCCTCATGATTCCTTCCCCCCACAACATTTCAGTTGGCCCTTGGCATGGTTTTTTGTTTTTTCTTTAACTTCACTGCTCTCTTCCATTATAGAGTTGAAGGGGTACTGTCGGTCAGTTCAATCCCTGCCCTAAGCAACCTTAAATATTTTTCCTTGAAAACCTCTCTAGGAAGATTTCACAACTTGTTGTTTTACCATAGGGATGGAGAACCTCTGTTCTTCCAGATGTTGACCTTCAGCTCCCATCAGCCTGGCTAGCATAGCCAATGATCAGGGATGACAGGAGTCGTAGTCCAAAAGCAACTGGAGGGTCACAGGTTCTCCATCTCTCTATCACCAGATTTCTCTTAGAGGTTTTTATTCTTCTGGCTTGATGTATTCTGTATATTCTTGTCTCCCTTTCAATCACTTGTCCATCCCACCTCTTGTAAGTTTTGGCTACCAGATTAAAAAATTCCTGTGTGGTTGTATCCCTTTTTGTGAATATTCATTTTCTGCATGACTATGGTTTGCAGTTTTCTTCTTTTATTACTGTCAGAAATTGCCCATCTTCCCCAACTTGTCTGTCACATAACGTATCTTTCCAATATACTTTTCTAACTGTCTGAGTATAGTGAAGTACATTCCCTCTGCCCCACCTCTTTTAAAACCTGGACTTTGTTATCCTTTCTCTTTCCTTTTATTTGACTAATCACATCTTTCATGTTAGGATCATCACTATCACATTGTCTGTTAGTATTGCTCTGTCAAAGTGAACTAAGATTTAAATGAATTGAGATTCTGACCATTCTATTAACCTGCTGAAAGAGAAAAAAATAATCTCAAATGCATGTAAGGTCCCTTGCATAGTTAAATAGGTTCTGTCTCCAACAAGTATAGTAATTGCAGAAAATTTAGAAAAATTATAGGTGCTCAGAAATGTGCCTCAAAAGATGAAATATTTCCAGTCCTGAGTTAGTTCCTTATTATATTGAACATGTGTGGGAAACACTGGGGCCTCCAGATGTCAGTGAACTGCAATTCCCATCAGTATGGCAAATGGCGAAGGATGTTGGTAGTTGTAGTTCAGCAGCATTTGGAGGACCAAACACCTGATCTTGAATATTGCTTTGCTGCTTTGCAGCTTGAACACCAAGCACATGCCTTTGAAATCTCCCTATCCTCCGAGCAGTAGGGCATAGCATAGCTGCTTCTACCTACTCCAGTCTCGGCATCTCTCTCCCTCTACCTGCTGTCACAAGCAAGAATCCCAAGTGTGTCGTACCTGAGGGGGGCGGTGGATGACAGGACCAGTGAGGGAGCAGACACAACTTCCTTTTCTTCTGCTTTATTAGGAGATTTAAAGTTTTATATGAAGTGCCTGGGCTGCAGCACTGCTTTTTTCTGTAGTGTTAAGCTCCCCAAACAGAAATGTGTTTCCCTAGAAACAGGAGAGCTTAGATTGTGCAGTGTGTATTTAGTGCCAAAGAACAATTTAATTCTTTATTAGAGAATTCCTCATTCAACGACTCTGATTGATTTTGCGGGTCTCTAAGCAGACATTCACAGTGTTATCTTTTTTCCTTCATCCAGATACATTCACAGGTATTGCCATTCCCTTCATCTTGGACCTGGGTGACCGTATACTTTTTCTGCAATGCATTGAGTTTATAGACTACTTTCCCCCTTTCCCTGTGTTTTTATAACAAGCTATACCCCCTGAATAATAATGACACTTCAGTCTTGAGAGCTTTCCCCAACAAGTCTTGCCAACAGTACCACTGCTTCTGACAATGTTTAGCTCACCTTGCTTGCTTCCCCTGGGTTCCCTCTTAGTATACAAAAATGCTGTGTGCTTGAAAGTCTCAAATGAGCTCTCTTCTTGCCTTGGACCTTTCTGTGCTTCTGCAGGGCACTTGTTCCTTCCAAAAATGATTACAGATCCTTGGACTTTGTTCTCTGGGCTCACATCTCCCAACCATTTAGATCAGCCTTCCCAGTGTGGTACTTTTCAGATGTTTTGAATTACAGTTGCCGTCACTCTTGACTGTTGGCCATTCTGGCTGGGACAGGTGGGGGCTGGAGTCCAGAACATCTGGAGGATACCAGAGAGGGGTGTGCTGTAGATCACTTATTGGATTGACAAGGCAGGGGCAATGTTGATAAAACAAATACAGTTTGGGGTGTTGGCCCTTTCTTGTGGAGCCCAACTTCTCAGCCTTGAAGACACTGAATTCCTCCTGGCAGCACTGCCTGTGAAGCAAAGCATTCTGGTTGAGGACCTTTCCATGCCCAACTTGACTTCTTTCCTTGGTGAAAAGGATTTCCCTCTTTTTCTTTACTTCTTTCAATCAAAATCAGTAGAAAATGTACATAATCTGTCCCAGGTCTTTGGATTAAGGTAGGCTATGAATCTAAAATAGTTGGGATACAGAGTGTGAGTGCTTATCTTAACCAAGGGCAGGATGAGATGAGAACACTAAGGGCATGTGAGGTTTTCCTATGGCTGCCCTGACCCCAAACAGCACATGGGTTGATGTCCCCTAATCTGTGTTCCTCCTCCTCTTGGGGTAGTTGTACATCTTTGTAGATTTAGTCTAAGAAGGTGGGCTGGAAGTAGTAACTGGGATATTGCTGAGTCTCTAGCTTCTTGCAGCAGCAAACTTGATCTCCTCTTTCCCATGGCAGGAGAACATCATGAAGTCAAACATTGACAAGAAATTCTCAGCTCACTATGATGCAGTGGAAGCTGAGCTGAAATCCAGCACTGTTGGTGAGTGTGGGAAGGGAGCCCAGTGCTGGGGAATGAAGCTGCAGGGGTCCCAGTCTCCATTCTTTGACTTGAATGGATGAATAGACTCTACTTCCCTGCACAGAGCTGGGTAATCATCACATGGGAGGCCTGATTCCCAGCACATTTTCTTCTGATAGGTCTGGTGACCCTCAACGACATGAAGGCCAAGCAAGAGGCTCTCGTAAAGGAACGGGAGAAGCAGCTGGCAAAGAAGGAGCAATCCAAGGAGCTGCAGCTGTGAGTTGTGGGTGTTCTGGGTAGACTGGGATGGGCAATATTTTTTCTCTCCTTCATGAATGTTCCCCCTGTACTATAGGGTGGGGTATAAGATCTGGAGTACCGTAATGGTTAAGACCGTAGAGTTGGATGGGCCATGGAGATCATCTGGTCCTAGCCCTTGGCACACTGTACCTTTAGCATTCCTGGTGGGTGGCTATTCAGATGTAGGCTGTGCAGTGAGAGCATCCCATTTTAAACTATAGAACACTAAGACATGCAGTCAGTCATGTTCAGGAGAGGCAGAACAAGGTGCTTCTTCATGCATTGCGTAATTTTGAAATCTACTAAGCCTTTGTGAGTTTAAAAAAGGGATAAATCTGTTGTCTGTTAATTAGCCTGTCAACTAAGCGAATGGAACTTCTATGTCCAGAGGCATTATATCTGCACAAAACTAAGAAAAAAACCTGGAGCTTAACCAGGAAGAATATTGCCTTCCTGCCTTTCTTGTGAGCTTCCCAAGGCAACCACTGGCTACGGTTGGAAGCAAGGGTGCTGGGCTATGGGGTGCTTGATCTGATCCAGCAGGGCCTTGAGCAAGCCACTATTTTCTCTCAGCTTTAGTGCCTCCTCCTGCAGTACCGGCAGCATAATACTGGCCAAACTTACAAGGTTGTTGTGAAGATTACTGCAGTAATGCTTGTGAAAAACTTTGAGCATTGTTAAGCACAGGTACTGCCTGAAGGCTTATGATGCAGCCACTCACTGGGTCTGGGTCTGATCTGGATGGGAGACTGTCTGACAACCCCATGAAAGTTGCCTTAAATTCCAAGATGAAAGCAAGGCAGATTATAAATAATCCTAAATAAATAAGGACATGTTGTTATTCGCTTCCCTTTAGTATAGCAGCTTTGTGACTCTTAAGTTCCCTTCCTGCCCATCTCCCAAATCTGAGAAGTATGACCAATCTGGGGATACTCTAACATCAACCCCTTTTTCCTCTTCAGGTCACTTGCTGTTTTTCAACTCTCTGCTTTCCTCCACCATCTTTGGAATGCTTTGTTTCCCCCTCCCCGTGAGGGGACATGCCCTGTGAAGCTGATGTTGGCTTGTTCCTCATAGGAAGCTGGAGCGCATGCGGGAGCGGGAACGCAAGCAGGAGCAGAAGCGCAAGATCTCAAGCTTGTCCTTCACCCTGGATGAGGAGGAGGAAGATGATGGCATCGAGGAGGAAGAGGAAGAGGCAGAGCTGGAGCGGGAAGGTGAGGCCTGGAAGGCTGGGTGCTCCCAGGTGGAGAGGGAAGCCGAGGTGGGCCTGGATAGTGGTGATGCTGGAAGCAAGGTGGGGCTGTGAAGGGATGGCTGTGAAGTTTCAAGGGTAGCTCCTCACTCTTGTCTGATTGCACCACCTCCCTCAGAGCTGGCCCGCAAGAAGAAGAAACTGGGGAAGAACCCAGATGTGGACACCAGCTTCCTGCCTGACCGTGACCGTGAGGTACGCTGCTTATCTGCCTTCTGTGGCGCCCACCCACCTCCATCCTCAAGTGCCCTGGAGGGGTCCCCAATGCCCCTTGCCAGCTACATCTTGCAGGGCACTTTGCTCCCATCTTTCCCTCTGTGGATTGTTCCTTTCTGCACTAAGGCAGGAGCAAGGATCCTGTGGCCTCTCCTGAAGTTACTGGACTGACTCCAGCTCCCATCATCCCTGACCCACTGGCCATATTGGCTGGAGGCTGATGGGAGTTGGAGTCCAAAACATCGGGAAGGTGCTGGGTTTCCCCAGCCCCACCAAGGCATCACCTTGACAGCTTTTGCCTTCCCCTCCTCCGGTTTCCAGGAGGAAGAAAATCGCCTGCGAGAAGAACTTCGGCAGGAGTGGGAAGCCAAACAGGAGAAAATAAAGAGTGAGTGATGGAATGTGGTGTCGGTGGCCTGGCCTCGACCACTTGTTATCAGAGCCTGTCATGTGGTCATAGCAGGGGAGGGGTATTGTTTATAGGAAGATGTTGGAGATTTTCATATTTCTTCTGATGAGAGAGTTTTTATTCTGCCCTTCTCTTGGCTCCTCTGTGATTTTCCTCTCCCACCAGGTGAAGAAATAGAAATCACCTTCAGCTACTGGGATGGCTCTGGGCACCGCCGGACTGTCAAGGTGAGCTTTGCTCCATGCGACATTGGGCTCAGTTCTTAGCTTTGGAAAAGGAGTTGGTGGCTTAGCGTGTGGGGTGGTAGGAGCCCAGATGGTTGGCTTTTTCCATTCAGTGCACCAGCGGTGGGGAACCTTTTTGTCCTGCATGCCAAATCTGACTAGGGCTGGGGGCACCTGCCTGTCAGCTAACGTCCCAAATGGGAACAGGACACACAACAATTACAGGATTAAACCCTGTCCTCCTGCCCATCAGCTGCTGTCAACAGTGATGTCAGCTGATGGGCGGGTGAGCACGGTTTGGGGAAATTGGCCTTGCGGGCCACATTGAACCCCCTGGCAGGCAAAGGCTGGCACACAGGCTGGAGGATCCTCACCCCTGCAGAGCACGAACCCCAGTGTATGACCACCTATGAACTGATAACGTTGCTCTTAGCTCTCTACCCCATGAATTAAAAGCTACTTGCACCAAAATATCCACAGCTT